>NC_141551.1:57367500-57532500 GCF_021556685.1 Rattus norvegicus | reverse complement strand
TCCAAAGTCCCCTCACTAACTCTCTCAGTAAAGAATGGCTGAACAGTAGCTCTCAAAGAAAAAAAAAGAGCCATCATGGAAGACAACCTCTTACCTTCAGCTGGTAGAAAGTGAGTCGGCCCAGGCGACAATACACCTTGGCATAGTACAGCGCTTCCTTGGGACTCTGCAGCCATGGCGGGCACAGGGATAGAGTCTTCAGGTAGCAGTCTTCAGCCATCTCATACATGTTCAGAGAGAAGTACACGGTCGCCAGGCGGTGAAAAGCCACCAGCTCCTGTTTCTGATCTCCTGAGAATGACAAGAGTTGGGGATACCATGCAGCCAGCACTGGGTACCATTCACTCACCTTCAGCCCAGAAAACTTCCCGAGTCTACCAGATGCCACAGATTAGGGGCAGAGAAAAGAGCGAGGCACAGGCCCCTGCCCTCGTGCGGTTTGATGTTCCAGAACAATGAATTCCTTAAAGAATCCCACAAACAGAACATTGCTCTTATAGACCGTGCTACAAAGACAGCCACAAAACGCTGGGATGTCTGATTTCTGGAGAGAATAATCTGTGGTGCAGATGATGAGATGATTCAACATGAGTGGGGGAGGGGCGGGGGCTATCTCATAAAAACAGTGGTGGGCTATGATGAATGAGAAGACAAACTTGATTAAGTAATTAGGAATTCCTTTCTTTGAAGATCCCTGGATAGCAACCGTCCTTCCCCCATGAAGTCTGTCCTCAGAAAGCCCAGTGCCATCTCAGCTCCTTACCAACTCTCAGTCCCATGGATTCTACAGTGACCCATTGTCTTTTACAATAGTGGCTTTGTGTGTGCTGAGGGCCTAAGGTGTCTGAAGCTTTGTGTGAGTTAATGGTTTTAATAACTAACCAGTTTAATGCAAAGTACATTTATTAATGCCGAGAACAAAAGCTCCTCGTCCAATCCTGCCTTTTGGAATGATCACAAGGTAGCTATTTGATGCCATCTTTTTTTAAAAAAAAGAAAATTGCTTTTAAGCTTCAAAGAACCAAAAGCCAAAATTATAACAGCAGTCCAATGGAGAGAAAATTGTCTTCTCTGGGAAAGCACAATCACAGAGACATCAGCGTAAGGTGAGCCCAACCTCCTGGAGCTCCTTTCCAGGAAGCAATATATTGATAAAGAGACTGAGCTGCTCCGGGCCCTCAGGCCTTTCCTGAGGTCAGCAGCAACCCTCTGCTGAGATTTCCTGCAGTTAAAGTGGAGGGACAAGGGCAAAGAGTCCTCTGGTACAGTTAGAATCAATAAAACCCACTCCCTCCTGTATCAGATGACCTTGAAAATGCCCAGAAGAACCTTCTAGAACTACCTCTGAGGTTTCCATCTACTCCTGCAACCAATCAAGGCTCCGCTCATCAAGACTGCTTTTCCTCAGACTGGCGCACGTGTACACACACACACACACACACACACACACACACACACACACGCTCAGGGTGAAGTTTGTTTCCAGTCTTTTTAATTTTGCCTTTCCTCCCTGCCAACTGCTTACATTACTCCTCCCCAGCTTTCCCTGTAAGGGCAAGCTCTTTCAAATATGTCCGGAGTTAGGTTAATGGCAATTTGACCTTCATTTGCATTTCTACTCCACAGGGGAATATGTTGCCTACTTATTAACAAATTAAAAATTCAGGGAAAAAAAGTCTTTATGTAATAAAGACATTACCTATGCATAGAATGAAATACCCACTTACCTCATAGGGGAATGTTACCAACTGTGATATAACAGCACTGGCAACACTGACCTCTGAATAAGGACGTGTGCCTCACCCTGTGCTGCCACCGTTACATAGACAACTATTGCTTTTTGTAACCGAATGGGAGTAGACACTCATTTGAATAGTGCTCTGTTGATGAAGAACAAAACTTGTGGGAACTGATCCTGCTCAGTTAGTTTCCCTGACTGCTGAACCTAGAATTAAAACCCACACAACCCTAGTCCAAAGCTGGCATGCACTGCTTCACTAGCCATCGGTAAGTAGCGTTTGTTCCTAGCTCCGGGCACCTATGGGTTAGGCCCACCTACCTGTGAGGACACTCAGCCTGGCAGCCAGAGTGGCAAATTCCAAAGCTTTTTCATAGCCCCGGAGGCTGATCTGCAGCTCCGTCAGCTTGTTGAAGATCCGCAGCTCGGTTCGCAGGGCCTTCATTCTCCTCGCTAAAGGAACAGCCCCAGCCTGAGAAACCGAGGCACAGGGATCTTAATCTACAGATACGCCATGCTGTCCAGGCCTGGCTTCTCCTGGAGGGTCTGTGGTAACCATGTGTTCCCATGTTGCCTTTCCTCAACTCGCTCTCCGCTTGGTACTCTGCCCAGCTGTAACTAGTTTATGAACTGGAGGTCACTGAACCTTCTAAAATTGAGGCAAGCAGAAAAGAAAGTCGACTTCCTAATTATGAGGACAGGAGACAGGAGATTGGCTAAGGCAATTTAGGGATGGGGAATCCAAAAGTAAAGTATCCAAAAGTTCCATTCTTTGATCGATTGTTTGTTCAAGGGTTTGTTTCTCTGTGTATCCCTGGCTATCCTGAAACTCAGTTTGTGGAACAGGCTGGTCTGGAACTCAGAGACCCACCAGCCTCTCCCTCCCGAGTGCTGGGATTAAAGGTGTGTGCCACCACTGCCTGACTCAACAGTTCCATTCTTGCTTGTCCTTAGCCAGAAACAGGACATGTCATCCTTGTCTCTCCAGCCAGGATTGCCAGAAGGGAGCTCTAGCATCTTACCACCTCTTGAATGAGCATCTGCCGGCAGCCATTTTAAGGTTAAAGGTAGCTACAGACACTAAGCCCTTCCTGTGAACAACTCTGAAACGAGGTCTCCAGATTTTCATGTGCAAATGGGTTATATTCACTCCCCAACTTCAGACCAATCCTAAATGAGTTTAAGATCTCAGCTCTTGAGGAAGGAATGGCCTTGGAGGTCACTGGGGACATCAAGGCTCTGTTGAGGTCCCATTAAAGACCAGAATCTTCCTCTGGCCTTGGATGAAGATGTGGAATTCTGATCTGCTCCAAAGATTAGGGAATTACAAACAGTTGTCTCCCCCTCTAGGAGTTCATCTATCCAGGCCTGTCAGTCACCTACAGTCGTGCTAAGACGATAAAGAACACAATTGTCCCCTTAGTGACATAATGTACTTTCCCTTCCCAGAAACCCTGCCCCGAGGGCAGCTGCCTGGAGGTCTTCCGTCAGACAGCACTGCCAAACTGCCAGGCCACTGCCGTGGCCATGCGACTACGTAGCCATGTGACCATGTGACCATGTGACCATGTGGCCATGTGGCCTGGCCACTTCTCTGAGTCCTAACTCAGAAACAAAACGATTCCTTTCCCTTCTTCTCTCTGTTCCTGTCAGGTATGGGAAACACCGGGACACGCTTTCCTAACGCTCTGATTTTTCCCAGTCTTTGACTCAACCAAGTGCCCTCCCCTTCCCTATGTGGCTACGGACCACCAAGGTAGCTTTCTGCTCCTCTTGTTTCTCTCCTCCTGATGCTGCCAAGAATTGATAGCTTGCCTGTCCTGTTTATCTCTTAAACTCTAATAAAACTGCCTTTGGGCCTTTTTATAAGTCAATTTCTAAATCCTTTCATTAGTATAACTAACCACGCAAAAGAGGGGACTCCAGTTTCCCCAGTAATATATGGCACCCAGTGTGGGACTTCCCGAAGTTTCCAATAACTCTGGGGTCACCTCAGGCGATATGTGGAATACTTGTATGAGCCAGTGTCTGTGTCTGGTAGTGTTCTGGAAATAATCATTTCCATTGTTTCCATAATTCCAGAAGTTTAAGCTTGTCACCAAATCTTCGAGCCTTATATTTCTTTTTAACCTCGTTTATTTTTATTTTATGTGTATGAGTGTGTGTCTGCATGTATGTGTACCACACTCAGTGTAGCATGTGAGGAGGCCAGGATAGGGTATTAGATCCCTGGTACTGGAGCTGAAGGCAGTTGTGAGCTGCCATGTGGGTGCTGGGAACCAAATCCGGGTCCCCTGCCAGAGTAGCAGGTGCTCTTAATGAGAGCCATTTTTCCAGCCCCGAGCCTTAGTTTTATTATCCACAGGATGCGTGTGAGATTAGCACCTCTATCAGTGGGCTGCTTCTTGCTCTCCCACCTACACTCAGTGTCCAGCACACACTTGGTATCATGATGAAAAGCAGGCAACTGACCCCAGAGTACATACCCAAACAAGCAAAGGTTTAGGACCGAATACTTCCCGGATGTCAGGAAGATGATGAACAACAATTCATGTCTCTGCTAACCCTGGCCATTCTGGCTTCATCATTTGCAATAGTAACTATGAAATCATGACTTGATGAGTTATACATTTTAAGTTATTTGTTTGGGGGGGTTGGTTTGCTGTTGTTATTGTTGTTGTATTTTTTTGGTTTTTTTGTTTTGTTTTTGTTTTTTGACACAGGGTTTCTTTGTGTAGCCCTGGCTATCCTGAAACTCACTCTATAGACCAGGCTGGCCTCAAACTCAGCGATCCACCTGCCTCTGCCTCCCAAGTGCCGGGACTGAAGGTAGACATCACTACTTTCTGCTTTTAAATACACTTTAGTCCATGTTTATGAAAAGCACAGTAGCATCCCTTAGTGTCTGTGGTAGTGAGATGTCTCCCATAAGTCTTAGGCATTAGAATACTTTGTTCCCAGATGATGACTGTCTGGGGAGGGTTAGGAGGAATGGCCGTACTGGAGGAAGCATATCACTGGGGATGGACTCTGAGGTCTCCAAAAACTCATCATTTCAAGAGGGCTCTCTCTGTTTCCTGTTTGTACTTTAGATGGGAGGCCTGAGGTGTTACTGCCACTGTCCCTGCCTGTGGTCACACTTCTCTGATAGGATGTTACACATATTCCCTCGGAACCACAAGCTCAAATTAAACCATTCTATAAATTGTCTTGGTCCTTTTATCCCAGCATCAGAAAAGGTAACTAATAGTGTCTACCCATGCATCCCCCTAGGTCATGGTCCATAAAGCTACAGTCCTAAGAATTCTGATCATCTATGTATGCTACTCCTGCAAAGGGCTCTACACACAAAAGACCTAATTACTCTGATACATTGTAGCAGCAAGGCTTACATCTCAAGCCAAAGAGTAACGTTGATGAGATCCCTTGCTGGGATGAAGATGTGCGTTCTAGACAAGGAAGACAAAGAGGGTTCAGTGGAGCTGCCCCCAGTTGTGCCAGGGCTGGCTCGGCATAGTAGGAAGTCAGTGGCTCACCCGGTAATACTCCACAGCCCGATGTCTATGGCGGGTCCCATTGAAGAACACATCACCTGCTTCTTCATAAAGCTTGAGAGCGAGGGAGAGCTCTTCTGACCTCAAGGCTGTCTGGATGGCCTCCTGATAGAACAAAAATAGCTGTCAAAGGTAGAGAAAATGTCATCCAGAGTTCCGAGACAAGCACGGGGAGGATCGAGAACCTGGTCAGAATCCTAGAAACCCTTAGCCATTGTGTGGTCTTGGCCTCCACCCATGAAGCTGGTCAAGAGACTCAGATGTGACCTATCTGAAAGTCCCGTGTAGGAGGAGGACATTCTTCTGGGGGGACTTGGGGAGCTCTTAGTAGTGCAGAGATAAACAGTCTGTTCCCATAGCTAAATATTTATTTTAATATGTTTCAGGAAAGCCATTAAAAATGAGTCAAGCCAGTGATTTCAGACATTATGTAAAGTTGAGTGTCTTTGAAGGGTTGATTTGAAGTGGAATACAAGAAAAATAAATAAATAATGGTTTAAGAGGGCGCACGGACTTAGCCATGGACCCACTTAATGTATAAATGACTGAAATTGGAGATGTGGGACCCATCCCGGCAAGTGGAGGCAGCAAGACTGAACAAACTCCCAACTCCTCTTCCAAGTTCAAGTGACTATTATCAACAAATGTTCTGTGCTCGGCTTGCCTCCTCCCAACCCCCACAAACTCTCCGTCTCTGCCTCCAGCCAGCTAGGAGAGTACCGCTGCTCCTCAGGTGGCCGCACCGCCAACCCACCTGCAAATACACTTCCACCAGCTCGTCTTCCTGCATGAGGTAGTGCAGGCGCCCGGCCCCCAGCCAGGCCTCAGCAGCTTTGTCTCTCTCCCCTAGGTCGACGAATATCCGCAGGCTCTCCTTGATGCAGGCGAGGGACCTTCTGAGGGACCTGAGGAAAGATGTGGACCTGTGAGCTATGGAGAACCCAAGAGCTCGGAGGTCACTCAGCACAGGAAGACCCGAGTTTCTAGAAGAGAGCTAGCTTGCTGCAGACCACAGAGAGAGCAGGGGCTCATTTGAGTCTCAGCTCTGCAGGCTGTGTGATCTTAAGACAAGATAGTTCTTACCCAAGCCTGGGTTTTCCCATCTGTAAAAGGGGAATGTAATTAATTGTTCCTGCCTTAGAAGATTATTGCGAGGACTGAGATATCCGTCTAGAACGTTCAAACTGGTGCCTAGGAAGTAGGAAGCAGTTGATGAACATTTAAATATCATGACCACCATTACTAACCCACATCCCTCAACCTTTAGACTATACCGCAGTATATTTCACATAAGCACCCTGGAGGACAACAAATGTACTTCTATGAACGTAATGCCTGAGTGGCCATAGAGATAATGTATAGTGGGTAACTGGAAACCATGAAGAAGATATTGACCTTTCATTAAGAAGAACAATCCAAACAGCCTGTTTTTTTGTTTTTTTGTTTTTTTTTTTTAAAGATGGTACTTAATCCTGCTTTCATTATTTGGAAACTCTCTAATTAGTGGGTGTTCTTTAATGATTTGGGAAAATGTGTCATGTAGAAAATACAGTTTCCCCATAACAGGAATTTAAAAAAGAAATGTGGTATGAATGATGTGGTGGTGAAGACCCAGAGCCAGAGAACAGCGGGGACCACAGGGCCTCCTCTGTCACCCCCAGCAGCCATGAGTCACTTGGGGACTTTTTAAACCAATACATGCAATTCACTGTGGTACAGTCACACCAGCTGGAGCCCTGGATTAACTGGGATTATGACCCGGGTGCTAGCACTTGGTCACAGCTCCTGTGGTTTGACTGTACAGCTCGGATTAGTATTTGCTGTTCTAGCCCATTCTTTGTACGGGCTAGAAACAGTGGTTCTCAACCTGTGGGTTGCAACCCCTTTGGCAAATATCTAGCTCCAAAAAATATTGACATTATGATTCATAACAGTAGCACAATCACAGTTATGAAGTGGCAATGAGGATGATTTTATATTTGGGGGGATCACCACAGCACAGCTGTATTAAAGGGACCCAGCACCAGGAAGGTTGAGAACCAGTGCTGTAGAGGAAACAGTTCCAGACACGGGAGATGACTTCACAGGGCTGTGCAACACACCGGGAGCAGCTCCAAAACCAGAGAGCCCCATCCACAGTTCTGAAAGTGTGAGCCCCTACTCCTACCCCTACCACCTCCCAACCCCATGGCCCCACCCCATTGATATTACCTTGAGAGCTTCAGAAAATTCCAAACTCCCAGAGGTACCTGGGACTAACTAAATGGAAGCATGACAGCCACAATCCATAGGCCCGAGTTCCCAAAACACACTCAGTTTATGGTCACCCTGCATCAAAGTCTAGGACATACACCTTTTAGAAACACCAAATGCTATCGGCCACAACTGCAAATGTGTACACAAGAAGCATACGCACTGAGCGTCGTTCCTATCTGTTGTGCTTTCTATACAGTTTGACTCACAAAGGTTAGAGGTGTGATCTCCACTGTAGCAAAGCTGAAAGGTAGTGAGGCCTATAAGATGAATCCAAGGTAACTGGATCACCAGTTATCTGAGGCATTGTTCACAAAAGAGATTACGTGGCTCTCCTGGGACTTTGGTTAGCTCTGATGAGAGCTGAGTTGTCCTGAAGAAACAGCATAGGTCTGGTTTCTTATCTCACCAAACACTCTTGCCAGTGTGGTACCGTTAACCAGTAGGCCTATGCCAGACCTGGAGTGATGATGGCACCATGCCCTATTGCCTAACCCAAAAGGTTTTGCAATAGCAATGGAAAATGGATTACTATGTCAGCTCATCACAGACAACTCAGCTGTCAGGCCCTTTTTCCAATGAGGGATGCAAACTTTGCCTTGACTGGTGCTCACTGACCCTTTTTGGCAGTGACGCAGCTTTGGGCTTTCTGAAAAAGAGTGCCCAGGTATTCAGCCCATGTAGGAAAGAACTCTGGTTGTCCCTACTGCCCTGCCCTTGACATAAGATGACTGGCTTCCAGGGTGAACATTAGACTCTCTCAAGTATTTCAAATCTGAAGTCGGGACAATGCTGAAAGCTGAGAAGCCACATGCGTCGCTGTGCCAGCCACTGGCCTCCCTGATTGGGTAGAAACCACAGTCCTCATAAAACACAGGAAGGCCTGACCTTCTCGGCGCAAATCTGAACAAAGAGGTAAAGCAGTCCAGGCCTGGCTCCACTACACTCCTCATTCTGACCAGAATGAATGGTGAAGACAGAACTCGTAAACCTCATCTTGATCCTATTTCCTGTTGTGCTTTTTATTATCACTTACTGTCCTCGATGTCCTTGCTCTGGAGTTTCTGTCTCCAGATCCTCAGGGAACAAGATTTAGATTCTCAGAGGCTAACACACGGAGTAGACATTTGCTTCTTTGCCAGGGAGAGAAGAGTTAAGCATTTCTCTCCAAGATAAACACCCCCCCAGGGTAGGAGTGGGAGATAAAACATGGAGACCTCCACATGAGCAGAGGGTTTCACCAAGACACACATTTGTCTTCTTTTAAAGTGCGCTAATAGTCTAAACTGGGAGGTGTGTTCAGCTGCCTTGGTAGATTTTTTTTTCTTTTTTCTTTTTTTCGGAGCTGGGGACTGAACCCAGGGCCTTGCGCTTGCTAGGCAAGTGCTCTACCGCTCAGCTAAATCCCCAACCCCGCCTTGGTAGATTTTAATCAGTCCTTACCACCCATTATAATAAATGCAACGGCTATGTTGTGTCACACACAGGACTGACTTGAAATGACCTGGCATCCTCTTGCCACTACCTGAAGGCTCTACACCTGGTTTCGCATATATATATATATATATATATATTCTGGGTTAGCACTGACTCACTCATGTGAGTCCTCTACCTGACCTGTCTTGATCCCACTTTCATTTTAACCCTATTTCCTGTTCACACTCCAAGTTCACACTCTGGGTCTCAGGCCTTGTTTCTTCTTCCCTGTCCAAACAGATGAACGGCAGCCAGGTGACACCAGCACATCTGTATTCCCAGACAGCATCCTGCCATCCCTGCCTGGGTGACCCTGCCTGACCTCTAACAGAGTCTAGCCTCCAGTGGTCCTTCTGTCCTTTTGCTATATAGCAAGAGTCCTACTTGCAGACGGCTGTTCAGGTGGAGGGGTGGGCACCTTCGATGCCATCCTCTCGTTCTCCAGCCATAGACCTTTAAACTAGCAAGGTGCTTAGCTGGTTTTACAGATAAACAATGCCCCAAGGAAGAAAATAAGCACTCCCAAATTCCCGCGTTCATTTCTAATTTCTAAAACCTTATTTGAAACTCTCTGCTGCTCATTGAGGGTGGCAGTGGCAAGGTATGGTAGAGTTGACTGGGCATTTAGCGTGCCCTGGGCACTTTGTACCCATAAGCTCAATTAATCGTCACATTAGCTCCAAGGGAGCAGTATTACTACTACTGTAGCCATTTTACAAAAGAAGAAAAAAATAAGAGCTAGTGGAAGGGTGGCTCTGCATGTTAAGGCACTTGTCACCAAGGCAGAACATCTGAGTTCCATCACTGGGACCCACAGGGTAGGAGAGAATTGATCCTGAAGGTTGTTCTCTGAGGTCCACATACACCCAATCACAGGCATGCTATAACACCACCACACCACACACACACACACACACACACACACACACACACACACACACACACACACCAAATAAATGTAAATGAAAATGGAAAATTAAGGCTCAGAAAGCATAAGGAACTGTGGCCATGTAATAAATCATGTTTAAACCAGAATCTAATGCTGCAGGTCTAGCCACGCATTCAAGCACCCCTTACTGAACTCCTGACTTAGCTATCATGTGTCGGAAAGCTTTGATCCCTTTGCCACTTACAAAAGAATGAAATTGTTAAGGACATAAATGATTGCAAACCTTGAGAAAAGCTTTCCTCATCTGTAAAAACGGGTGGTAATGAACCACAGCCTTGAGATCAAGTGCAGACATACCAAAGGCAGCTGTTTCTTTGGTTAGGATTGCAGAAGAATTAGGGATTAGTCATATTAGTTATATTAGAAACCAAATGTTGGAGGCGCTTTTCTTCTTTCTGTTGCTTGTTTTGCTGTTTTTATTTGAGGTCCCCAGAAGCAAGCAGAATAGAATAAAAGAAAAGCTAGGAGGAACCAATCCTACACTGGCATCAGGTTCACATGCAGGGACTAGTCGGTCTCCACAAGGGCCTGCTGCTTGCAAAGCACTCCCTCCTTCTAGTTCTACTATGTTGGATGTGCTTACCACACTCTCTGACTGTGATGGTGACCATTTTCTGTTCTCTTTACTATTCTGTGAGCATAAGAAGCTCGGGGACTGTAATGCCTTTATCTGATTTCTAGCTACGTGGCTGGACCAGAGGAAATGATTTTAAAAAGTATTATTTGTTGAGTGATCCAATAAAGTCACAAGGTCCTCCTGAACCCTACACAAGGGGTTGATCTGTATAGTAGTTTGGATGAGAATGCCCCCATAGGCTCATATGTTTGAATACTTGGTCCTAAATTCTCATGGAATGGTTTGGAAAGATTAGGAAGCGTGGCCTTGTTAGAGAAGGTGTGGCCTTATTAGAGGAGGTGTGGCCTTGTTAGAGGAGGTGTGGCCTTGTTAGAGGAGGTGTGGCCTTGTTAGAGGGGGTGTGGCCTTGTTAGAGGAGGTGTGGCCTTGTTAGAGGAGGTGTGGCCTTGTTAGAGGAGGTGTGGCCTTGTTAGAGGGGGTGTGGCCTTGTTAGAGGAGGTGTGGCCTTGTTAGAGGAGGTATGGCCTTATTAGAGGAGGTGTGGTCTTGTTAGATGGGCGTGGCCTTGTTAGAGGAGGTGTGGCCTTGTTAGAGGAGGTCTTATGTTAGAGGAGGTGTGACCTTATTAGCAGAGGTAGTGGGGCCTGATCCAAGGGAGGGCTTTGAGGCTTCAAATGCTTCCCATAATTCCCAGTGCACTCTACACACACACACACACACACACACACACACACACCCATCCCATTGCAGTTCTGCGATGTGAGTGGTCCCTCCACCATGCCTCCACTCTATCATGATAGACTCCAACCGTCTGAAACTGAAGCCCTATTAAATGCTTCCTTTTATAAGTTGCCTTGGTTGTGGCATTTAACCACAGTGATAGAAACGTAACTGACACCGTCTGCATGTGTCAGGTTGAGACCAAGAACAAAATCCATGAAGGTGTCAACCACTCGGAGACTGAACCCTTGGTCTCATTCCAATGTAGTTGTCTCCTGGAAGGCAGAGAGAACATTACTCTGTAGGTACTGACCAGTGAGACAAACCTACTACCCCCTCCCATTTTGAACACCAGAGGGAAAATCAATTAATTTAGTGATGATAACCACTAAGAAGACAGAAGAGGGAAAGCCCCTTCTATTGAGAATTTCAGCTAAGTCCAGTGAAGCCAAGCGGTGTGATGACGCTGGCCTCCAGCAGGGAGGGACAGAGCTGATAAAAAACCAAGCCACTCTCGACCCTGGAATCCTAAGGCGCCATCCTTATCTAGGGCGAGGGTTGTTAGCAGAGAAAACAGCACATACAAAGCGCTTGAGTACATGGACAATAGACTAGGGGTGGCAAAGTCTGACCCGCGTGCCAAGCACTCCCTCCCGTCTGTTTTTATGAGTTAGTTAGCTTTTCTGGAACGCAGCCACTCTCATTGTTTATGTACTGCCCAGAGCTGTTTTTACACTACAGCTGCTGAGTGGCAGAACGCTGATGGAGAACATATGGCCCACGAACCCTGAAACATGTACTATTTGACTGGTTTTTTTTTAAGCTTACTAATGTGAGGGGTCATGCTCATAACCCTAGCACTTTTGAGGTGGGAGCAGAAGAATAAAGGTTCAAGGTCACCCTGCTCTGGGTGATTCTGCCTCAAAAAATAAAAACCAAATAAGTTTTCCGACACTGCCGTAGTCTCCAACTGTTGGCAACAACCACCACCGGGGGCCTCGGGTAACACATTGGACCACTTTAGCACTCAGCTTCCATACAGCTTCTTGCTACATGCAGTTACCCTGAAACAGACGCACTGCTCAGCAAAACAACACGTGTTCCATAGAAGCTTTCTGCTGGCCCAGTATTTTCTTTGTGGATGTTTACTGTACGTCCAGAGGCCTGCTGAGATGCAATCCCCATAGCCTACCCAACTCTGCATCCTTTCTCAGCCAAGGACTTCTCTGCCTGAGTCGCCATGATCGTCACCATCTGTTCACCTGTTACTCACATGACCTTCGCATCTATTCCCTTGATCAGAAATGCCACTTGCTAGCACTCGCCTTTTCCCAAGCATCATACTCAGCCCTCGGGACTCTCCTCAAATGTCTTACATAGATGATTTCTGTCACACAGACCCTCTTACCCCTCCCTAGAACCCTTTTCTCCTCCGAGCCTGACTCTGCTTGCTTTACCTTGAGTTTGGTGAGAACGGAAATTCTTTGAGAGGAGCTGAAGAAATCTGTCCATGACAGCGGTATTCAACCTGGGGGGTTGCAGCCACCCCTTGATGACCTTTTTCTAGGGGTTGCATATCAAATATCCTGCATACCAGATATTTATATTATGACTCGTAACAGTAGCAAAGCTACGGTTATGAAGCAGCAACAAAAATAACTTTATGGTTGGGGAGGTCACCACAGCATGAAGAACTGTATTAAAAGGTCAGCGTTAGGAAGGTTGAGAACTGTTAAGTTTCAAACCCGAGACAAGCACCTGAGATGCCTGTTTAACCTACCAAAGTGGGCCAGACCTCCAGTTTTTCCCAGCATCCCTCAGTCCCTAGCGGTTATGGGGTATGGCTGGTATACCTGCCTTCTACCCTGAACTCTCCAGCCCTTCTCCCAGAGGCTCTTGCCTATATAATCCAGACATTTTGGTTACCTACCCCTTTTGTACCTTTGGCCTCCTGGCTGCTGAACTTGGTCCTCCCCACCTCTCTCTCTTCCCCTCCCTCTCTCCCCACGTGGCTCAGGGTCATATCCACTCTGGACTTTCCCAGACGTGTCTGCCTCTGGCCATGTGCCGCATATCCACAGTAAACATTTTTCTCCACCACACCAAGAAGCAGTCATGGCCTTTCCTTTTTAGTCCTTTTTTCATTCAGAAACCAGGGGTCTGTGATATTAAGAGCTACCTCCTGGGTACCAATGCCAGGAGGAAATTTTCTCCAACAGATGCATGTGTTTATGCTCTTTTATCATGACAGTCAGAACTTCATAAGACTCTTTGACTTTCACTTAAGCTACCAGGAAGCATCAGGAGGAATAAAAGTGACCACACCCAGCGGGGTGTGGCGACACCTGTTCATCTTTGTTCTCTGTCCTTTTCTTTTTAATTTTAAAAGCTCTCCTCTCTATAGGATTGCTGATCTATAAATGCTAAACAAGTATGGCATTCCTGCACGTTCTCCAACGAAATAGCTACTTCACAAAAGAACAATAACCTTTCCGTCTGCAAGAGCTTCCTGTGACACCGGAAGTACTTCTGAATCCTGGGGAAGTCAATGTTGATGGCTGGCGAATGTTTCTTCCAAAGAATTTAAATGAAGATCTTGAAAACTGGGACTACTGTATACTAAAATCAAAAGCCTCAAGGATTGGAGAGATGGCTCAGTGGCTAAGAGCATCAGCTGCTCTTCCAGAGAACCAGAGTTCAGTTCCCAGCACCCACATGGAGGCTTACAACCATCTGTAACTGCAGTTCCAGAAAATCCAAGGCCCACTTCTGGCCTCCACAAGCACCGGGCACATAAATAGTGCACAGACACACATGCAGGAAAAATACCCATACACATAAAATAAAAACAAATACAACTTTTAAAAAATTAAAGAACCTGGTTCTGCTTCTAGCGCAATGGAGCAGAGATCTCAGAAAGTCCAGGTCTGGAGGAAACCAACGGAAACATAAGCAGTGAATTTTCACAATAAGCCTTTCCCCAGAAAGTCTGTGCGAATCTCACCTTATGGACACCTGATGCTTCCTCGCCTAGCCTTCATCCTTCCTGCTCACCCCAGACCTGTGGCAACCATCAAACAAAACCTCGAAGTCTGTTTCTGGGGAACCCTGCTACAGGGCTCAGGATGAGTTTGGATTCCCCAAAGCTCAATTAATTAATGGAATTTTAAAACACCCTCTTTTCTATGCAGTTTTCAAAAAAAAAAATCAGAAAGATAAGTGAACATTGCCACAGTCTGACATAAAGAATGTTAAGGCTTTGGCTTTTACTGTCTATTGTAATGCAAAGTGCAGGCCCCTAAGACCTGGAGTCTACAGTCACCCCTGTGACCCTGCCCCCAAGTTAATTCTGATTGGTGAATTAAAAATGCTGACAGCCAATAGCTGGGCAGAAGAAACATGAGTGGCGTTTAGGTTTCAAGGGCCTATGAAAGAGGAGCATGAAGGAGAAGAAGGAACAGGAGAGGAGGAAGGAGAAGCCACCATGGGTTAAGGCTCAAGAGAGTGTGGCCCTGAGGGCTGCCCAATGGGAGTTGGAATCAGGCAAGATGGAACATAGTAAATAGTAATCAATAACTCTGGGCTATCGATTGGAAAATAGATTCTAACAGCATGGAGGGTAGGCAGTCGCCCAGTTATTGTGCTGCTTAAGGCTTATTGTAAAGGATGTGTGTGCGTTTTTTATCCGGGAACTCAATATCCAAAGGTGGGGAAGAAACCCCAAGCCAGGATTTAAAATTTTTCTACAAGAAAGAAAATATTTGGGACAAATAGGAATCTAGGGTTAAGAATGTAGCTCAGTGGTAGAGCATTTGCTTGGCATTTGTGAAGCCCTGGGTTCAATCCTCAGCATCATTAAAAGGAACTACACACGAGGAACAGGCAAAAGCACATAAAGGCAAAAGTGGAGGATACCACGTCCACACGAGCCAGCCTCTCTAGGAATGAAGGCCATGTGCATGTGTGGAGCTCTGTGCGCTCACTCAGAAAGTCCTGCAAGTGATACAGGTGAATCTGGTACTCTCGATCCTTAGAAACCCGCTAAGAAAATTATTGTAATGAAGGAAATAATACAGTGCTCCATTAAATATCTATTTAACATGAGAGAAAGCAGAGGTAGCAGAATTGAAAGTCGAAAAGGATGTGAGACAACAGAAAACAAGCAGAAAAATGATAAAAGGGCACATAAGCCTCCCTGTAGGTGCACAAAGGAGGGTGCTTACTCAACCAGGAATGGGTTAAACACTTCAGTCAAAAGTGTGTGCGTGTGTGTGTGTGTGTGTGTGTGTGTGTGTGTGTGTGTGTGTGTTTGACAGAGCCCAAATGATGTGTAGACCAGCCTAACAGAACCGAAGAGGAACTAGACAATTCAGCAAGACAACTGGATATATTACCAACCCTTGTTCAATGACACAGAGGACAGTTAGACTTGGAGCAAGAAGGAAACCAGGGACTATGGATATAGTTCTGTGGGTCAACACATATTCAACATGCACATGGCCCCAGTGAATCCCCAGTACCAAACAATAGCAGTGGAGATAAAAATAAAGAACAGGGTGGAATTCCATTATAATGAAACAGACCAATCGGACCTAGAAGAGATGATTTACAGAGAATGTCACACCTAACAACAGCAAAAAGTGCATTCGTCTACAGTGTCTAGACCATCCTGCAAATAGACCACATGCAGTGCCATAAAACAACTCTCAAAACTTTGAGGGGAATAGACTAATACGAAATATATATTCCCACCACAGAGGGATCAAATTAGGCACCAGTTAGAGTTTCTAAAAACTGGGAAATTCACCTGAAAAAACTCCTAAATAGCCAACAGGTCAGAGAAGAAATCACAAAGATATTAGAAAATACTTTGAGATTAATAAAAAAGAAAAGCACAATATACCAGAATTTGAGGGATGATATAAAGTGTAGCGCAGGGGGAAATACCTGCTTATAAGTCAATGCCACCTGAAGACACTAGCCAAAGAGGAGTAAAACCAAAGCATGTAGAGGAAGCAGGCAAGACAGGTGAGCAGAGCCACACAGAGAATGGCATACTGTAGAAAATGGATAAGATGGAAAATCAGCTTTTTAAAGGATTTTTTAAAAATATCCGATCTCTAGTTAGTAGGACAAGAAAAAGAGAGAAAGGTGAAGAGAGACTTGGGAACTAAACAGAAAACTATCACCAACTTCCTAGCAATAAAAAGGGGTTGATTATTCTCTAGAGAACAATATTTCATTCTCCCCATACCCTTATTTCACCTGGACCTCATCCTATGGGATGCTACCCTTGGTATTTGTGGTGGGCCTTCACAGCTTAATTAAGTCTCTGTGGAACCCCCTTCCCAGGACACCCAGAAGTGTGCTTTCCTAATTGCCTTAAAGTGACATCCAAGATTGACCATCGTAAAGAGCCTAATTCATTAAACAAAGCAATCCAAAAAGCAAGACTGAGAGAAAATGTCTGCAACACACACATCCAGAGCACATGAAGTCTTGCAGTCAACAATAAAGAGGCAAAGGACTGATTTTAAATAGACGAAAGGCCAGGTGTTGGTGGCGTATGACCAGCACTTGGGAGACAGAGGCCAGAGGATCTCTGAGTTTCAGGCCAGCCTGCTCTAAAGAGGGAGTTCCAGGACAGCCAGAGCTATACATAGAAACCCCGACTCAAATAAATGATAGATAGATAGATAGATAGATAGATAGATAGATAGATAGATAGATAGATAGATAGATAGATAGGCAGACAGACAGACAGACAGACACAGTGATGGATTGGCCCAGGGAGTGGCACTATTTGGAGGTGTGTTCTTGTTGGAGTAGATGTGGCCTTGTTGAAGTAGGTGTGTCACTGTGGGTGTGGGCTTTAATACCCTAGTTCTAGCTGCCTAGAGGTCAGTATTCTACTAGCAGCCTTCAGGTGAAGATGTAGAACTCAGCTCCTCCTGCACCACGCCTGCTGGATGCTGCCATGTTCCTGCCTTGATGATAATAGACTGAACTTCTGAACCTGCAAGCCAGCCCCAATTAAGTGTTGTTCTTTTTTTATTCTTATTTATATGAGTACACTGTAGCTGTCTTCAGACACACCAGAAAAGTACATTGGCTCCCATTACAGATGGTTGTGACCCACCACCAGGTTGCTGGGAGTTGAACTCAGGAACTCAGGACCTTTGCAAAGGCAGTTAGTGCCTTCTCCAGCCCCAAATGTTCTTATAAGAGTTGCCTTGGTCATGCCTGTCCATAGCAGTAAAACCCTAATTAACATGGATGGATGGATAGATAGATAGATAGATAGATAGATAGATAGATAGATATTGAGGTAAATATTAAAAATAACCACAAACCCTCACTGGCCAGCTAGGACATATGGCATTAGCAGGGACATTCATCTCAGTGGTGGCCAGTTCTAGGGCACCATGCCATGCTACCCCCAGCTATTCTCTGTCCCTGGCAGTCTCTCCACCCCTATTGCTAGCTACGTGCTGTGGCCACCCTCTCCCAGCTGGCTCTCTGCCTCAAACTCTGCTCACATTCCCTGAAACCCAGTAAAATCAGGACTCTAGAGATCCCAGCAGCTGCTGGTCCCCCGCAGTTCCGAGACCCACTCTGATCCCAGTGGCGGCTGTCCTCTTGCAGCTCTCTGCCACTGACTCTGCCACACTCCCAGCAACTGCTCCCAAATGGTTATAGTACCAACTCCCAGCAACCCATTGAAATCAAAACTCCAGATGTTTTTAATTTAGCAATCAGATGTATATTAAATTCTCAATCCACAAAATGTCCACACTATAAACTTACAACCAATTGATAATGATAAAAAAAAACCTCCCACCTAGATAAGATAAATTGACCTATAGAATTCCATCCCTTAAGAAATATTCATGACAACCTGTGGTCATTTAAGGCCACACGGATCTGGGTCATCCTCTGCCTCCATCTTGGTTCCTCTCCTCCTCTTCTCTCTCCCCTTACCAAAACTCTGTGCCCGCCCCACTTTCTCACTGTCCAATTACAGGCCTTGCCTTAACTTGTGCCAGCCCTCACCTGCATATAGACACCAGCCTACAATAGATAAGCAGGCAGGCAGGCAGGCAGGCAGGCAGGCAGGCAAATGACTTGTATGAACATTTTTCCAAAAAGAACATATAAAGCCCATGAAACAATGTTCAATATCTTCAGTCACTAAGGAAACACAAACTAAAAGCCCCATGGAAAAATGAGATTCCATCCCATCTCACCCCACTAGGATGGCCAAAATGAAACTCATACAACAACAAATACAGTGAGGACATGGGGGCACTGGCGTCATCACACATTTCTCATAGGGATATCAAATGGTGCGACCTCTTTGGAAGACAGTCTGCATTTCCCCAAACATTTAAACAAAGTTACGAACACTTGTAATTCTGAAATCCAAAATTCAGTTCAAGAGAACTACAACCCCATCTTTACTCGTTCACAAACGCCCATTAGTTACCAAAGCGGCAAGGTAAAAACAACCCACAAGTCTGTCAACTAAGGAATGACTAAGCAAACGTGGCATAGCCACAGCGACAAAAATAATGACTAGTGGGCCAGCAAGATGGCTCCGCAGGTAAAGGCTCTTGCTGCCAAGCCTTACAATCTAAGTTCAATCCCCAGGTCCCACTTAAAGAGGGGAAGTACCTGACTGCCACACAATGTTACACAGAAAACAAACAGACAAATGGAGGGAGGGGGTAAAAATAATGGGACACTGACATCCATGGCATAAATGATCCTTGAAAACACCATAGGGAGTGAAAAAAACCAGTCCCGAAACTGACCCCACTTGTACCTAGTATCAAGGATACACAGGAGGTGTGTGGCTTCCGATGCCAGATGAGAGTGGAGGGTGGGCAGTCCTTGCTGCTGAAGAGTCCAGGGCTGAAGATGTTTGGCAGTTTGACAGCAATGAGACTTAACACAGCTACATGAGAATGCTAAAGACCAAAATGTATGTTGAGCTGCAAATTAACTTGTAAAGGCTCAGCCGTATCACATGTGGTCAAAATTCAATGACGCCGTTACGAAGAGGTGCTAAATGAGCAATATCTGCCTGAATAGAAGCCTGTACAGGTAACACGCACACTCGCACAGCGGAGGCTGCATGAGACAGTTACTCTGAGTGTTTTTGTTCCTAACGATGAGGCTCCCCAACTCTTAACCATAGACACATCAGAAAGGCTCTTATGGTGTAATAAAATGCTTTCTCAGGAACAGATCCTATCACTGCATTGTATAGAGGTTTTATCATAATTCTTCATGTAACTAAAGTATGCATATACCTACTATACCAAGAACTTAATATAGAGAGCATGATATATAATCTTTCATATACATGAGCTTTTTGTTGCTATTTTTAAATTTTTAAATAGTTACTTCTGGAGAATTTGGGGCATAGGAACTTGCAAAGAGATCCTTGTTTCCCATGCATGATCTTCAATGCTGGTTTAATTTAATTTTATTCATTTTTACTATAAGTAACTAATTTTAGGGTGGGAATCTACATTCCTTATTTGGGGACCAGTCACTTTGTCCTACTCTATATTCAATACGTGGTTTCTTATTGGTAAGTACTCCCTAAGGAGGGGGACCATGCTATTTTACACCTAATACTGCATAGGCCAGGATCAAAGAGACCATTTGGAATGGCACCTGAACTCCCACTAACCTTGTCACCAAACACTAGAAAGCCTGCCTCCAAACTCCTTTCTTTCCCTACATGAACCCTGAGCGATCCAGGCACCGTCTCCTTTTGCAACAAACACCCCTCTCTCTCTTCGGCATCAGCATGCAGGGCAGCAAACCAGTATACCCAGTAACACAGAGTAATGATCCCGTGGGCTAAAACCCCATTATCACTCAGCTGCCTGCAGGAGCCCACAGCCTAGTTCTGCACTTGATACAACATCTGCCTACAAGAACTCCGACCATTCTTTGGAGTTTTCTAGGCTCCTTCTCCCCGCAAAAGCCCTTAGGTCCCTGTCTCCATGGCCCTATCTAAAAGGTTGGTAGCTTTAAGGATCTGCCTCAGCGAATGAAGCCTCTTTGGAGGCACTAGGAGCCTGGTAGCCAGTGTCAGATTGATATAGTTAGCCAGTCTCAGAATCATCTGGAAGATTCCTGACTCTATGAACACAGCAACCAAGACAAATGGCTTGTTAAGGACATGTTATTAGGTCCCAGTAGGGCTTGGTTTCTAGACTCCTAATTCCAGCCACTTGTCCCAGTTTGTAGCTGATATCTTCTTGTGGTCCCCACTCATGTGTCTTCTGTGTCACCTGCTGATGATGCACTGTTTGTTCTTAGATGTAAGAACAGTGATTCAGGGGTTGGGGATTTAGCTCAGTGGTAGAGCGCTTGCCTAGGAAGCGCAAGGCCCTGGGTTTGGTCCCCAGCTCCGGAAAAAAAAAAAAAAAAAAAGAACAGTGATTCATACTCTCTCCTTCTGCCTGCCCACTCTCTTCTCTGTCTCTCTCTGTCTCTCCCTCAACCCCTGTTGCCAAAAATCTCATTAATTTTGACAACTAAACCAGAGCTGAGAGCAGAGGATGTCAGGTAGAAGGTGGACACACAGGAATAATCTAAAACTGAAAATACACCAGAAACACAGTTGGAAGAGGCAACGATGAGTCAGAAGTAAACTCGGCATCCTTGTTCCAGCCTCCTGAATCTGGCTTTCTAAAGCCCAGTTCCAGATGCATGTGACTATTCTAGTCCATCTCAAAATGTCACCGAAACCCATCTCTTAGCTCTGTCCAGAGGCATCCAGACTCCTAGAGTTTGTAGGAATGGAGGCAGGACAGGCTGGGCAGGCATTCCTTTGCCTCCCACGGCTGTGTGTGTCAAAATTCTCTCGCTGGCACCAAAGGCAAAGGGAGTGGGAAGCTCAGAAGATGTTTTTGTATGAGAACAGGAACAGGAAGAAATACAGTGAGTGGGGAGAAATACATAGCGAACGAGAAGGTCACCATTCGATTAACTGTTGTCTGATGCCTACATGCCCACGGTTACCATGGTACCAGTGCTCACTACTTTTGTGTCAACTTGACACAGCTAGAGCCATCTGAGAGGAAGGTGTCTCACTTAAGAAAATGCCTCTATAAAAATTGGGCTGTAGGCAACCCTGTAGGGAGTTGTCTGAATTCGTGATTAATGGAGGTAGGGCTCAGCCTATTGTGGTAGTGCCATCCCCTGGGCTGCTGGTCCTGGGTTGTACAAGAAAGCAGCCATGAGGAACAAGCCAGTACACGACACTCCTCCATGGCCTCTGCATCAGTTCCTGCCTCCAGGTTCCCTCTGTTTGAGTTTCTGACCTGACTTCTTCAATGACAGACTACGATGTAGAAGCCAAATAAGCCCTCTCCTCCCCACCTTGCTTTCGAGCATGATATTTCATCTCAGCAATAGAAAGTGTCTAAAAGGGAAAAATAGGGAAGTGTCTAAAAGGCAAAAGCTAGCCTTGAATTAGTGTTCCCTGCAAATGTCTCTCTGATCAACACTAGAAGAATCCCCACTCGATTTTAGTAAGAATTATGATCCTAACGTTAAGACACAAATCTGTTGCGAAGTGAAATGAGAGGTTTTTAGAGACAGAATTGCAAGCTGACCATCAGTGAAGGAGAATCTTAGGTGGCCCTAGACTGGTGTGAGCAAAGAACTCCAGCAGGAGGCAAGGTGAGGTGGGTGAGGAGACTTTGCGTATCAATAGCCTAAGAGATACTTGGATATACTGGGGATATACTTTTACAAAACTGAAGGTTTTTCGGAGAGCACTGTGGTGGCTTGAATGAAAATAGCCCCATAGGCTCATAGGGACTGGCACTATTGGGAGGTGTGGCCTTGTTGAAGTGGGTGTGGCCTTGTTGGAGTAGGTGTGGCCTTGTTGGAGTGGGTGTGGCCTCACTGGAGTAGGTATGATGTTAGCGGATAAAGTGTGTCTCACTGGAGGTAGACCTTGAGATCTCAGAAAGCCAAGGCAGGCTGAGTGTGTCTCATTCCCTCCTGCTGCCAGCAGATCCGGATGTAGAACTCTCAGCCGCTTCTCCAGCATCCTGTCTCCCTACATGGCGACATGCTTCCCTCCATGATGACAAGGGACTAAATCTCTCAACTGTAAGCCAGCCCCAATTACGTTTTTCTTTATAAGAGTTGCCATGGTCATGGTACCCACAAGCAATAAAACCCTGACTAAGACAACCACCAAAAAATAAATAAATAAATAAATAAATAAATCCCGAAAGAAAGTACTAGTATACAGTTTCCTCACATAACCAAGTGCTAAGTCCACCCTTCACCCCCGTGTATTTTTTTTTTTTTTTGAACACAGGTGATAGCAGACTTGACTTCCCTAGTCCCAGTTCCACTTTAAAGACGAGGTTCCAATCAAGTGGGTTTTTTTTTTAACCAAAAAGAAAAGCATCCCTGTTTCATTTCATGGCATTTATAAATACTCTGTGTCCTTTCTCAAATCCTAATTGTCTTTAAGTAATGAAGACCTCCTGAAGGGACCCTTCACAGTATAACTGGCCCCCAAGTATAACTGGCCCCTTTGAATTATGTCCTCTCAGCCAATCAGGATAGACTAGAGACACAAGAGAAAGTAGTAACCTTTACAGAGACTGTCTGAATTTCAGGCACTTTAACTCATTCACCTCTGACACTAGTACTGTATGATAAACACCATTATCATCCTCCTCTGACTGACGAGGAGACCAAGGTATAACTCGCTCAAGGCCATAGAGCTCCCAACCGACCGGTAGTGCTGCTGACAGCTGCAGGACCTGTGGTTTCCCAACATGTTATCCACATACCGTGTGCATCTGGACACGCGATTCTTGAGAGAAAGAATACCATTCCTCCCTCAAGCAGGGACTCACCTGGATGTATTTAGGTTCCTATAAAGCTGCCCAAGGGACTCCAGTAACCGCCCCTCCATCTCCCGGTCCCTGAGTTGTTGAGCCAAGGCCAGCCAGTGTTCATGATAGGTAATGCACGCGTCAGGGTTTGGGGACACGGAGCTGTAGAAATGGCAGAGGGATTTGGTGACCTGAAGTTGACCTGAACATAAAGCAGGGACATGAATGAGATACTGGCATGGCGTGCACCAACGTGTCATTTTCCAGTGCTCCCAGCAGTGTGGACATACTCACTGTTTAGGTGTCGGTGCCTTAAGCCAAATAGCAGTGCCATTTCATAACAAAGGCGGCTGTGGACCAGCTGGTGTCCAGACACCAGAGCTTGGCCCAACCAGAGTAACACTTGTACCAATTCCATATCTGTCTCCTTGCTGGCTTGGATTTCAGAATACAGTCGGACAGCCTGCAGGAGATAACCCCTGGCTGACTGCTGCATACAGGACTTGAGGGTCAAGTGACCAAGATTGGCCATAGACACAGCCTGGTTACGTATATTCCCCATCTCCCGAGCTCTGATCAAAGCTCGGAGATAGCTCTTGGCTGCCCTGCTTGTCCGACCTTCATCTTGAAAGGCCAGTCCCAGGAGGTTATGGACCACTCCCCTCTGGGTCACACACTCTGTCTCCCTCAAGGAACACAGTAGCGGTTCGAGGATCTCCAAAGCCTTCTTCGTCTGCCTGGCTAAGAGATAAGCCCATGCCAGACAGAGAGAAGATTCAAAGGCTTCCTCTTCACCCAGGAGTTTCCCTAACACATGTGCTTGACTCAGGTATTGGACAGAACCATCAGGAGACCTGTGCTGGAGGTACATTTTGGACAGGAGGAGACACAAGGTCCTCTGGATGTTCAGGTCAGTCTGTTCCTCACAGGCAGCCAGGGCCTGCCTGAGGGTTGGGCAGGCCAGTGCAGAAACTTCACACCAGCTTGAAAAAGGAACACCCAGGATCTTTGTGGCATTCTGGAGAACCAAATAAGCCTGCCAAATGGCAACAGACATCCCCCGGGCACTCTGGGGACCACGTTTCTGAACGGAGGCCACTGCAAGATGTGGAAGATATTTCTTGTCATACAGAGAACTCAACATGGTGGCTGTAACCTCCGAAGCAGGAGAGTGTCCAGAAAGGAGCTGCAGACGCTCTGCAAATGGCAGAACTTCCTCATGCCGGCCAAGATTCAGGAGCAACCGGATGGCCAGGAAGCAGGACCTAGCCTCCAGAGGGCCACTCCCCGCCACGATCCCTTGGCGAAGCACATAAGTCACCACGTCAAGCTCATTCTTGGCACTGAACTCACGGTCTGGCAGGCAGGCCAGCAGAGCACCTGCCTTTTCCAGCAGGATTGGCCCTTTATGTCTTAGCCTCTGCCTCAGGTAGATGGCTGCCAAGTTGATGTACAGAGCAGCCACCAGGGAGAGGTCCTCGAACGCCCCGTCAAGGACTCGAATGGCCTCCTCAAAGTATACCCTGGCCTGGGAAAGTTTGGTCTTCCTGATGCTTAGTCTGCCCAGGAGGAAGCAGAGCCGGGCATGGGCCCACGTCCTGTGGGTCATCTTGGCCCACTTCCTTGAAGTCTCTAGGTAGGCCACTAGCTCATCCTCCTCAGAGAAGCTGTAAAAGGACGAAGTAAGAAAAGAGAAGGAGAAATCATAGAGGCTCTTGAAGTGGTCAGTGTAGCCTTCATGATCTAGAAAAGCCAAGATGGGGGCAAAGTGCTCCATCTCATCCTCTTCCAGGCTAGTGCTTAGGTCCATGAACAGTTCCGGGTCATCGAGGTCATCAGGCTCTGGAAGGTGATAGCTGTCTGAGGAGGCTGAGATGAGCTCATCCTCAAGGCTGGAGTCTAGAGAACTGCTGGAACGTCTGGAGCCCATGGTCTTCCGCTCCATCCAGGTCCCACCAGACCTGGCCTCCCTGAAGCCCTCGGGCTGAGATGCTGTAAGGACAGGCAGAGTTGAGCACCCCTGAGGGCCTGCAACTGGGGCAGTCAGCTCCTGGCAAAAGAATAGAGAAGCTGACCCAAGGACAGGAGGTCGGGCTTGACATGATCTCTACTCACCGCTCAAGTCATTCTGAAGATTCTGGATGGATTCAAACTCACCTAGGTAGAGACGAAGGACAGACCATGTCACCATGCTGCTGGCCCCTTTGATGCAAGTCTATCACCAACCATTGCTCCCTTCCCGCTCCCAGAACAAGTACTCCTTGGTGTTCAGAGCTCTGCTCCCCTTATCAGGAGAGCCTCGCAGCTCTAGCTTCCTGCCTGAGTTTGGCAGATCTGCTACAGCAAGGAAGTTTTCTAGGACTTTACGGCTCCTATCTGGGGTTTGTACTTCTCACAAAGGCTCCCTATACATGAAGAAAGTCTCCAACTCCCTCTCTTCCAAGGAACTGGTCTGAGAGTCCCTTGTGGAGAGTCTCTGGCTACCCCTATGAGATGGCAACCATCTAATTCAGCCTCACAGAAGCAGACATACAGTCCCCGAAGAGGTAAGAGAAAAAAAAACCCTTCATCAGCAACATTTGTGAGGATAACTGTATTTTCTCCACAAAGCAGTGGGCCTTTCCCATCATGAGGAAATTATTATCATTCATTCATGCATTCATTCATTCACTCAACATTGCCAATAATTGCACTAAGCAAGGTAGATCCACTCCTGAGACAGATACATCCAGGGTCATCCTGTATCTGGGGTAGCATGATAAAATGGACTGTCTTGGCTGGTAGGCATGCTGGTTCTAACATTCTTGGGTCTCCATTTCCTAGTCTGTACAATAAGGGAGAAATTATCTCTGAGGTCTCTTTCCAATTATCAACAGGATATGTGATTTGGTACCTAGTCAGCAATGTGACCTTTAGCCATGACTCAGACAGCTTTTGCTTTCCTTGGGATGAAAGGCCAATCCAGCTGACCACCCATGGTAAAGGCAAGGTGGTTTTATCATGTGTCATAGTTGCCAGGTAACACTATATATGCAATCCAGAAAGATCTAAAATGTACAGGGAAGTTGCTAACCCAGTATGAACCAGGCCATCAAGTGGATACGGACTGCAGCCCCAAATCCCTACATGGGAATAGAATGAAGAGAAGTCTATTCCTGGCTCTGGGTTCCTTTCTGGTCTTTAGGAACCTGGGCTTTCTCTGGGATCTACGGAACACTCACTCAGCCGGTAGACAGAGGTGATGTCAGTATGAGCGAGTGCGCTTAGGAAGCCAGAGCACTCAGCCTTCCTGTCACCTCCTGGGGACCAGAGAGAACACCTTTCCTCATCACTGAAAAAGACAGAGTTCTTGCTCCTGCATGGGGTAGAAAAACAGACAAGGTCAGTGCTGGGCTTCCACTCCCCATCTTCCTCTCTCCACACAAGGATGTAGTAAAGCTTAGAAAAACAGGCTAGGGAGTGGGTGGAGAAATGGCTCAGTGGTTAAGAGCACACTGACTGCTCTTCCAAAGGTCTTGAGTTCAATTCCCAGCAAACACATGGTAGCTCTCAACCATCTGTAAATAGGATCCAATGCCCTCTTCTTGTGTGTCTGAAGACACTGATAGTGTACTCAAATAAAATAGCTAAATCAATCTTAAAAAAAAAAAAACAGGTTTGTCCATGGTTGACATCAGCTCCTCAATGTTGCAGTTTGAGCTTTCCTACTGGAGAAGAAAGGGACATTTTATGGTGGTAAGTAGGTCAAGGGGGAGGTAGAAATGTCCTTCTATTAAAATTCCATACCTCGACGCCCAGTGCATCTGTTTGTAATGGCAGAGCCAGTATGGTAAGGATATAAAGAAAATATAAGAAGTTCCTTTCTCCTTAGTCTATTTCCAGAAGTCAGGGACAAATGGTACCTGTCTAGAGGAACAGCAAAGAAAGCTTCCCTGCGCTCTGAAGGAGTCTTTACAGAGTTGCTACGGTCTGATTCCAGGACACAGAACAATATTGTGTGACACCAAGAAAGGAAAGAAATTGCTAAGGGACAGAACATGAGTAGAGGCAGGGTCAGGGGGCTGGAGAAACAAACATCAACAAAAGAACTTTTTGAGTGCAGCCTATCTGCAATCTACCTGTAAGGTCTAATTTGCTCACCAGAGGTTATTTTGAAAACTACAAATGGCTGACAAAACATTCTGTGCAGGCCTTAGCTGACCATGTTGTAAGGTCATTCTGTGTAGCCCTTAGCTGACTGTGTTGTAAGGTCACTCTGTGCAGCCCTTAGCTGACCAGGCTGTAAGGTCACTCTGTGCAGCCCTTAGTTGAATGTGCTATAAGGTCACTTTCCAGCCTGTGTGGGAGCTTCCCCTCCAATCTTAGTACTCCTTGGGAGGCTGAGTCCAGAACATTGCCTTGAACTCAAGGTAAGTCTGAATAGTGAAGTCTAGGCCAGCCAGCCTGAGCTACAGAGTGTAACTGACTCAGGGAAGTAGGGCAGAGAGCAAGGTCAGGAAAGCCTTTGGCAAAGGCAGGAGAATTAACACAAGAGAAAAAACTGACAATGACTAAGGTCAGACAACCCTCGCCCACATACCACACAGCCCACAGCCAAGGCCAGCTAGAACTGACTAGAGCTACTGTTGCTGGTGCAGAGCCACTCCAGAGTATCTGAAGGTGACCAACTTGTGGTTCATTATAAACTTGGAAATCCCAGCAGGTGCCTGCTGAACCGCAAAATCCACAGAGATCTTTCCTCCCAAACAAAACAAAGCACAGTCTTCGTTCAGTACCAAGCAACTTAAAACGAAATTCTTCCAAACCCCAAACTTCAAAGGAGCTAACATGTTTGAAAGATGTTGCAATACTAAACTTAATTAATACTTAATACTTAATAGATTAATACTTAATCTGCATAGCTGCTCTTTAGGACAGGCTCTTCTTATCCCTCTTACAGATAAAAACCTTACAGGCTAATAAAAAGTCAGAGTCCGTGAGGGGGAAGTAAGAGAGCCTGTCTAGACAGGGCAGGAATCTAGAATGGCTATGAAGGGTTGCTCTGATCAGTCCCGTGTTGTCTGTCCCCAGAGCCCGGGCAAGAGCAGTTGGAAGGGAGACAAAAGGCCAGCCAGCTGTGGGAACTTCTCAAGGACACTCCGCTCCTCACTCATAACTAGAGTTATGTGTTGACACCTGGCCTGGAGTTTTCCCCCTACATGTGAGATGCCTATCTTTAGCCTGGTCTCCAGATTGTTCCTAGTACCCTCAGTTTTTAGCCTCAAAAGAGCATACAACCTTGGGTTGCAATAGGAATGTATAAAGGGATCTATCTAGAGGGATGGCTCAGTGGGGAAGAGTGCATATTGCTCTTACATAGGTTCTGAGTTCAGTTCCCAGCACCCACCTCAGGTGGCTCACGACCAGCTGTAATTACAGTTCCAGAGGACCCAACGCCCTCTTCTAGCCTCCATGGCTACCCACATGCACATGGGGTACCTATGTTCATGCAGCTTCACACACATATACATAAATAACTAAATCCTTAAATGTAAATTACCTACTGTGTCTATATATTACATATATTAAATGTGTGCTTATAGATGTGTATGTTTTATATCTACTATATAAACCCAAGTTTTTGTAGAAGCCCCAAATGTTACCGCATGTTCTGAATTTACTCATTCATATTCATAACTCTTTGTAAATTGTTTTTAATCTGTGCTTGCTGATGAATACGATTCAGGAGCATGCTCAGAATTGTACAGTCAGAGGGTGCTAAAGCCATGACTGAAAGTGGTGTTTTGTCCATCAGCATCTATGTCCGTTGCCTCAGGGCTGATCTGCCAGCATCCTGTCCTCCTGGTGTTTACAGAAAATCTGAGAATCATGATAATCTCTACTAGAGATTTCTAAACACAAAACGGAGCTAGTGAGTGTAGCAAAGCACCCAGCAACATGGTGTGCACTCCAACCCTGCAAAGCACATTAAAAAAAAAAAAGGAGAAATAGCTTAGCAAATGCCCTTAAACTTTAAGAGAGGAAGGGGAAATCTTGGGGGTAAAGACAAAAGGAGAAGCCAAACCCGGGGCAAGAGGTGAGAGCAAATGCCACAGACTGTAGTAGTTTAGCCTAGGTATTGGGGCTCCTTGGAGTCAGGAAACTTGATCTGAGCCTGTGTGTAGGAAGGATCTGGACACATAAGAGTCTTCATAAAGCCCACAGTCTAGAAAGGCAGCAATTTCTGTTCAGAGAGCCACAAAATGTCTTACTATCTGCTGTTCCAGTCATACCTTTCACCTCATTGAGTCCTGGAAAACACCAGACCCCAACACCTACAGCACTAGAATGTACAAGTATCCTAGTGTACATGTGGGTATCACAGAGAATGCATACAGGGCCTAGACCATGAGTTCCTGAGATTTCAGGAGAAGCAAATGCAAAGACTCCCCTTGGCAAGGAGGTTCTCTTGACTGAAGGCTTTATGCAAGGTTTCTTTAAAATTGTTGAAAAAAAAATAGTTCACGTAATAAAAAGTACAAACCACAGGATGTGAATGATGAGAGAAAACCCGCAGAAGTCAATGATGGTGCAAAAGTAGAAGCAGCAGTCACCTGAAGACTGACTTGCAAAAGCCCAGTTAGAACAAAGAAACTGACAAAGGGAGTCAGTCAATGCTCCAAGAGGGTGGATGGCTTTCAGCACAAGCAAGCGCTGAGAAAAAATGCAGTTCTGTACATGGAAAGTGAAGTCATTCATGTTAAGAATCACAGAGATGAGGTACATGGCGAGTTCAGCTGCAGCAGAGGAGAACGTTAGAAAAATGGAAGCAGCCCCCAGAACATGTCCTCCAATGACAAAGAGATGACGGGAGGTAACAGATCTGATTCAGAGACTGAGTAAGTTCAATGTACCTCCACCGGATCTCAGCAGAGAGACTAAAGGACACAGAGAGAGAGAGAGAGAGAGAGAGAGAGAGAGAGAGAGAGAGAGAGAGAGAATACTCAAAGGGAGAATGACTGAGAAGTTTCTAGAATTGGAGAAAGACATGATGAGTCTTCAGACTGAAGAAGCACACCAAGTCCTGAGCAAAACAAATAAAAATAGGATTTTTAACAAGGAATCCATTTCTTATAGGTCTTTCCAAGTTAGCTTTTTTTGTTGTTGTTGTTTTTGCTAAATCTTACTTTTGAGTTTAACCATCCACAATTAATTTAAGTATTCGATTTAATGACATGAAAGACATATAAATGACAAGAACACAGGCATCCGAAATTTAAAAAAATAGAAGAAAATAATCAAGGCAAATGTGATCTTAGTGCAGAAAACACAGACAGCAAAAGAAAAAATATGGCTGTCTGAAAACACTACGAAAATGGACAAAGCCTAGTGCAATAGCCTTGCATTTCTCTTTCCCATGCACATATACTTTGAAGATGTTCTTCTAAGCCTCGATAAATTATCATCCAAGAGCATTGAATCCAAACAAAGGCTGAGGACTTGATCACAATTGCAGAATGGCACGGGGAGTAACTGTGAATGGGTGAGTTTTTGAAGGCAATAGTGCTTAATCTACTACCAACACAGAATAGGCACTATTCCTAGTAAAATTGGAAAATATCAATGTCTGAGATGAAAAGAGACTGCCTACCACAGCGCCATGGCTCTGCCACTAACAGCATAACGTCAGCAAAAGTAGATGTCCTGAGGAACGGAATCACAAAAGACAGAGCAACACGGGATAGAATTCTTAATGCTATGAAATTCCGAATTGTCTCCTGCTCATTTTGCTGGAGCCAAGAAACTGGGTTCCAGCCTTCCTTGCTTTTTAGTTTAGACATCTGGGTGCATTTCCTGTTGCTTCTTCTGTATTAAAATGAACTCTGTCACACTGGGGCTATGTCTGTTAAGAAAAAGTCAAAGTGTTTGCCACAGGAGGCACCTGCTCCCTTGCTCATGGGTTGTGGAGACCCCATGTGGTGAGCGCTCACCAGTGTCCAATCTACAAAGAGAATGCTCAGCCCAGAAGAAAACTTCCCTTCAGACTTTCCAGCAAAGCCAAGGTCAATCTAGGCTTTGACCTATCCTCACACAAGGAACAACTAGTAAAAGGAAGGCCAGAGGCTCAGCCCACGGTAAGCGGTGAGACCCAGATCCTCAACCAGATTTGACAGTAAAAAGTAAAGCGGTTAATTCTGGTTGCCTCCATGGTCTTAAACACTCAACAGGAAAATATAGCCAAAAATCAAGATGATCAGTGTGCTTCTTCCCTGAGGAACAGTCCAAAAGATCACACACACCAGACATCAGACCTAACTCCATATGAGATGTCACTTACGATTTTTAGTTTCTAAGACAGGATCTCACTGTATAGCTCTAGCTGTCCTGAAACCTACTTTGTAGACCAGGCTGGCCTCCCAAGTGCTGGGGTAAAAGGCATGTGCCACCATACTAAGCTTAATGATTTTCTTCTTGTTAAGGAGAATTACCCGAACATTGGGACTTTAGATCAATTCAACACTATAGCACCTACCTTCAACCCAAAAAGACAGGCCCTTGGCTTTAATCTACAAATTAAATGAGGATGACTAAATTATTACTATTTCTTCTTCTTCTTTTTCTCCTCCTCCTCCTCCACCTCCTCCTCATCTTCCTCCCCTTCCTCCTCTTCTTCCTCCTCCTCATGAACATTAAAAACAAACTCTGATCAAAAGACTCCAGCTGCTGACCTAGCCTTCCAATTGAGCCAGATTGGCCACCAGGCAAGGGAGCACACCATGGAAGGCAGGTTCCCATTAAGCCATCCTGACGAGCTAGGCAGAATAACTCATCCTTTCATGGGATCCTGTACTTTTCCCTTCTCAGAATCCCCGCCCTTGTGCAGTAGTACATCATGCGGCTTCTAACATCTGCCCACTTTTCTAACTGTCCAGAAAAGTATTATTGTCTTCATCCTGTCTCTCTTTAAGCTTGTTATAATTTAAACTTCTCCAACACGTGGAGATCCCTTACTCTTTCTCTAAAGTCCCCTCCCTTCCTCCATGTGGCTACTTGGCTACCAGGTGTCTGATCTCCATGCTGGCTTTAATGCCATCTTTCCCCTCTCTCCTCCATTTCCCTCCTCTGGGCAACTGTTGAGATTTAGAACCTGCATGTCCTGAGTATTCTTGGTCTTCTTTTTTTTCTTTTAAACCCCATTAATTTAATTGGCTTTAACACCATTAAATTTAATGAATAAACAGATCAATAAAAAGTAAAAAAATTTAAAATTACTCTTGAGCTTCAATAAACAAATAAATATAAAACAAAAGAAATTCTTGCCCCAAGTTTTACAGGCTTGTCCTCCAGCGGCCATTGCTGTGAAACTAAGTGGCTGGCATTAAAATGCTGTAAAAGGAAATTCATCGATTCACTTCCTTAGACAAGCATGAGGGCGTGGCTGTGTGTCCGAAGCACCAAGTAGAAGGTGCTTCAGAAAACAATCCTGAGAAATATCACCCTCAACACACAGACAAATGGGTGTGCATACAAACATGTCCTCGGACACATACTCACACCACACAAACTCACACGCATTATGGGACATTATTCCAGCACAGGGAGGAAGTCTGCAGGAAGAGTCTGAGGTAAGCAAACAGTGAAGACATCTTTCTCAGGAAAAGGTCACAAATAACTGAGCACAGCCTAAGAGCAACACCCTGTGGCATTGACTGACACATCGATGACACACGGGAACGTTAACAGTGCGCTGACTGGCTGCTGGGGCCAAATTACTTGTCTGTCACACCTCTGCGTATGATTCTTGAGCCCAATGCTCACCCTTTGTTTGCTGTGGTTCTGGGGCATCTGTAGTCCAAAGAGCACTTCTAGAGCTACAGGGACCCAGGGTACTCCTTCCTCTCCCACTGCTCCTTGGCTCCTGACTCTCTTTCCCCTTCCTACCAAACATGCAGCTTCAGATGCACTGTGGCCCACAGGTGACACGTGTGCCACTTCATCCTTTGATGTGGGAGATGTTCTTCCTCAATATGAGAAGATGCCCTTAGAGCCAAGCACCAAATCAAGTTAGGGAGACTAAGTTGTCGTTGTTTGGGCAGTGTTTGAGTCACAGAAGTCCAAATATAATTTATAAATCTAAATACCTACTTTGCGTTTTTTTTAATATTTATTTATTCATTTTATGTATTTGAGTACCCTATAACTATCATCCGGCACACCAGAAGAGGGCATCAGATCCCATTACAGATGGTTGTAAGCCACCATGTTGTTGCTGGGAATTGAACTTGAGTCCTCTTGGAAGAGCAGTCAGTGCTCTTAAACCACTGAGCCATCTCTCCAGCCCTGGTACCTACTTCTAACATCCTCTTAAAACTGAACCTCAAAATTACCATACACAACATATGATTAAAAACATAATAATAAAAGCCAAAATATTGAATGCTGGCACACTGCACAGGGTTTTGCATGCTCTGTGTGCATGATCTGACTGAAGCTCATGACGATGCTATGAGGCAGCATCACCAGCATCACACACATTTTACAGATAAGAAAACTGAGGGCCAGAAAAATAAGTCACTGTGTGCAAAGCCACAGCACTGGTGAGCTTTTGAAGACATGGGATTCGCTGGCTACCAATGTACTTTATTTGTGGGTCAGTCTTACCCACAAATCTGAAAACCAGTAAGTTTCTGTACCTCTAAAGTCATTCCCCAATGTCAACCACAAGCCTTTCCCCAGCCAGCCCTGCCTCACCCACCAATGCTACCAATGGTGTTCACCGTTCAGCCTCTCCTGGCCAGCTCCTTCCTCTAGGGCTCTTTTGTATTCTTTCTTCTTCTCTCCTCAGCTATAGAAATGTTTCTTCCTCCACTAAGTTTCTGCTATTTTCCTTCTCTCTCCCTCTCACCAGAACCTTGATTACAGAATTCATACACTCAATGCCAGGATTCTAATGTTTTAGATACAGAGTTTTGGATTCAAGCCCTTTACTCTTGTAGGTCCCCACTGGTCCCTTGCAGCAAAATAAAAGAGTCATTTAAACCGACATCTTTCACCTGAAGGACGGTTATCCACACCTTCTGTAACTATCATGGCCCAAGACCTCCTCAGAACAATTAGACGAAGCCTCTGCTGGGCAAGACACAGGTACCCAGTTTACAAATTTCTCGATTCTCTCTAACGTCTTGTTCACTGCTGCTCATCACTAATGTTTCCTCTCTCTCCCCACTCCTCCTCCAGGATTCTAGCCTTAGCCTTTCCCCCTGAACTCCTGCCTCCTGGCCAGTGCCCTATTAATACATAACCAAAGCTGGGCAAGCACTCATCATCTCTCAGCCTCTGCAGAGATTCAGACACTCAACATCCTCTTCAAGGTAAAGGGCATACCCTATACATGACCTCCCCACCTTCTGCATCAGAGAAGGCCACACCATTGTTGGCTACACCAGAGCTCTCCTGGTAACCTCTCTCTGAGAGAATGACTCACTTTGCTATGAAAGGCTGCCTCTGTCTGTCTGTCTCTGTCTCTGTCTCTGTCTCTCTGTCTCTGTCTCTGTCTCTCTGTCTCTGTCTCTCTCTCATGTGTATGTGTGTGTGCCTTCTTTCTGCTCTTTCTATTTTTATTCTAATTAAAAATAATAACATGTGTGATGGTTTGTATATGCTCGGCCCAGGGGATACAACTATTAGAAGGTGTGCCCCTATTGGAGTAGGTGTGTCACTGTGGGTGTGGGCTTCAAGACCCTCATTCTAGCTGCCTAGAAGTCAGTCTTCCACCCGCAGCCTTCAGATGAAGATGTAGAACTGTTCAGCTCTATCTGCACCGTGCCTGCCTAGATTCTGCCATACCTTGATGATAATGGACTAAACCTGTAAGCCAGCCCCAGTTAAATGTTGTCCTTTAAAAGACTTGCATTGAGGTTGGGGATTTGGCTCAGTGGTAGAGTGCTTGCCTAGCAAGCGCAAGGCCCTGGGTTCGGTCCCCAGCTCCAAAAAAAAGAAAAGAAAAAAAAAAGACTTGCATTGGTCATGGTATCTGTTTACAGCAGTAAAATCCTAAGACAACATCATTTCCCCCTCCCTTTTCCCTCTCCTGCCCCTCCCATTTCCCTGCCTAATTACCTCTCCTAAGAATTCCCTTGACAAGTTGGTCCCCTTTATAAATCACAACTGCCCTCCACCCCTCCCAAGGCATCAAGGACTGCTCCTCTTATTCAAGGATTTGGATTTTACACTTCTGCATTTAATAAATGGCATGTCTCCTCTCAGGAAGAGGCAGAGCACAAAGGGAACTTCTGCCCTCAGTCTACTCTCTTTATTGGTTCTTTTTCACAAGAGGAAACTCTAGTATAAACAGTGACAGCATTAGACATTCCTTATGTAGCCTTAGATATTCCTATGTAGCCATAGCTACTCCTTATATAGCCTTAGTCCTCATGTAGACTTAAATATTCCTTGTGTAGCCTTTGTTATCTAAGATAGCCTTAGATATTTTTCATGTAGCTTCGGATGTTCCCCAGTGTGGAATGTGTGGCCACAGCATCTTCACGCATATAGGCATGTGTTTTCTCTTTTCCTTTGTACTCCCTAACCCCAACTTTATGCTTTCCTTTGGAAACTCACCTGAATAGATGGTGCAATACTGCCCACCTTTGCTCCTCCCATGACAGGGAATTGCCTGCTGCTAACTTGTCTGCTCCTCAGAACCAGCCCTTTCAGAATCAAGGCAGAGAGGAGAAGGTAGCTCTGGTTCTCCTTGTCAATGCTGACTTCACACATTCAAGTTTTAGCCTGAACACTAAGTGGGTAAACATCTTCAAGGGTCCTACAAAGGAAAGAGTGTCATTGGCCAAGCCAGTAATCTACTCCTCTCTGTCCATGTTCATCCTTTGACAGGGTCTTGCGATTGAACACAGTGAGTGAGGGGACTCAAACCCTTACCCTTAACCTTACTGTGCCTTTCTTTGGTGTAGAGCCCTTTGGTCTCCAGGCTCTGCTTCTTTCTTTGAACACAGCAAGGCTTCAAAGAGCATCTGTTGAAATGAACTGACATGATTTTGGTTTGTTTGTTTGTTTGTTTGTTTGTTTTGATCACATGTCCTTCCTAGAACCTTTTGTTCCCACCATGGATGTCAGACTGAACTTCTCTGGCTCTACATCCAGGGCTCTCCCTGCACTCTCTACAAAGTTGCTCAGAGGTATACTGGCTGGTTTTGTGTCTCTACTTGACACATGTGAGAGTCATGAGAGAGGAACAAGCCAGTTGAAGAAATGCCTCCATGAGATCCAGCTGTAAGGCATTTTCTCAATTGGGGAGATCAGTGATGGAGTGCCCAACCCATAGTAAATGGTACTATCCCTGGGCTGCTATCCTGACTTCTGTAAGTGAGGAAGCTAAGCAAGCCATGGGACGCAAGCCAGTGAACAGCAGCCCTCCATGGCCTCTGCATCAGTTCCTGCATATAGGTTCTAGCCCTGCTTGAGTTCCTGTCCTGACTTCCTGCAAAGACGGACTATGATCTGGAAGTGTAAGCCAAATACACCCTTTCCTCCCTGGCTTTCATTTTGGTCATGGTGTTTCATCACAGCAATAGAAACCCTGACTAAGACAGAGGAGAAGGAAGTTCTGGGGAAGGCAGCTGGGCCCCAAAGCATACTCACACCGGGGAGCAGGAATCGAGATCTATGCTCCTGGTGGGGACAAAGCCCACTTTTCCTGAGCTCATTGACTTCCCAATGAACCACCGCAGCCCAGGTATGACAAAGCCGATGACGTCAATGCTTTCACCCTGGAGGAAGCCCAGTTCGTCCCTTTCCTCCTGTTGGTAATCCATCAGAGCCTTGCACCGTCCTCTGCCTGTGGGTAACAGCACACAGGACAACTGGAAAAGATGTAAGGGAGTGAACCTTCCTCTCTGTCAACGAGATACAGACAAAGGACTCCCAACCTTCCTTAGGAATGTCAGCAATTTAGTCACACACCAAAATCAAACCAGAAGGAGCGGCAAGGGATAGCTGACTTTTCATCTTGCCAAAATAGGACAACCAAAGAGAAGGAACTATAGTCCGGATGCTTTTGCTAACTTTATTAAAAAAAAAAAAAAAAGGAAGGAAGGAGGAAGGAGGAAGGAGGAAGGAGGAAGGAAGGAAGGAAGGAAGGAAGAAAGAAAGAAAGAAAGAAAGAAAGAAAGAAAGAAAGAAAGAAAGAAAGGAAGGAAGAAAGGAAGAAAGGACACTTTGGCAATTATAAGAAAGTATTCTCACGCATGCCTTTAAACTGGATAACCTTATGGCAAACTGGAATGGTCCTTGTGTTGTCAACTGATTCTGCTACCTTCCTTGTGGTAGTTTGTATGTGATTGACCCAGGGAGTGGCACTATTAGGAGGTGTGGCCTTGTTGGGGTAGGTGTGTCACTGTGGGTGTGAGCTTAAGACCCTCATCCTAGCAGCCTGGAAACCAGTATTCTGCTAGCAGCCTTCAAATGAAGAAGTAGAACTCTCAGCTCCTCCTGCACCATGCCTGCCTGGATGTTGCCATGTTCCCACCTTGATGATAATGGACTGAACCTCTGAACCTGTACCCCAGCCCCAATTAAATGTTGTCCTTATGAGAGTTGCCATCGTCATGGTGTCTATTCACAGCAGTAAAACTCTAACCCAGACATTCCTGTATATCATCACCTTGCTTGGCACAAGACCTTTGAGCACTGTATGAGAATCTCTACACCACAAGATGCCAACACCTCCTTCCAGCTGCTCCAGCTGCTGTGACAGCTGATGCTTACACACACTAGAGTCAAAGACAATCCGCATCACGTCTGGTACCTAATCAACTCCCGGCAGATGTTCCTGCACAACCAGTGGTGGAACAGAGTGCTGTGAGGAACCCGGGGGCACCAGGGACTCTCCTTATGGCTATAGTGATTACCCAGTGTGATGAACCGCTCACCTAGAATCCAATAACAATGTTTTGTGAGTACTGAGCTGTCTAGTTCACAAAGCACGTTTCCATCCTCAGATCTTCCCAAGCGCCAGGCAGGGTACCCAGCAAAATACCTACTTCACGGATGAGAAAATAGGAGGCAGTGCTGAGTGATGCTCTAAGGAGCTTAAGGGTATCAGAGCTAGGACCGCAGGGAGGCGTCTCTGCTACTTCTGCCTCTCTCGTCCATCGGCTTAGTTCTTGTGATATGTGGCTTGATCACACAGCTTCTTTATTGAGAAGGTAGAAGCATAGCGAGGGCAGGGAGTGCTGGTGTCAGGTTGTGTGACCCATAACAGACTCTAATGCCCCACAGTTCTGACCATACATAGGCTAAATTGCTTCCAAATGCTAACAGAGCTTCCAGGGACTAAGCCACTACCTAAGGATTATACATGGACTGACCCTGGGCTCCAACCTCATAGGTAGCAACGAATAGCCTAGGAAGGGCACCAGTGGAAGGAAAAGCCCTTGGTCCTGCTAAGACTGAACCCCCAGTGAACTCACGTGATTGTTGGGGGTAGGGCGGTAATGGGGGGAGGATGGGGAGAGGAACAGCCATACAGAAGGGGAGGGGGAGGGGCTAGGGGGATGTTGGCCCAGAAACCAGGAAAGGGAATAACAATTGAAATGTAATAAGAAATACTCAAGTTAATAAAGAAAAAATGCTAAAAGTCTTGTTTATGGTCAATTGCTGCAGTTCTAATATTTCCATTCTGTAATTTCTTCTAGTTATTTTTTAGTGTTCTTTGGGTTTGGAACTAGTAAGACTGTATTTTTTTTTCCTTTTTGCTAGAGATGTGTGATAAGAAATGTGCCAGAACCAGGAACTTGCAAGGACAAAGTTTCAATGGTGCATTTTAGATGTTCTGTGATCTAGTAAACGCATATACTCACCAACATGTGTGTGTACACAGAGATTATCGACACGAATAGGCATGTGCGGACACAGGGGTGTGTGTGTGTGTGTGTGAGAGAGAGAGAGAGAGAGAGAGAGAGAGAGAGAGAGAGTTCATCTGTTCATCCAGTGTTTCCTAGACACTCACTATGTACTAGGAGTTCATAGTTCCCCTAAATTGCATTGCTCTATGGAAAAATCAGAAAAATGTTTGGGGAAGCAGCGGGAAGCAGTCACATTTGACTCAAAAGTGTTTCATTTGACCCATGCCCATCTATCTTTAAATCTCTCTCACCCCTGCCATTCCCTAACATCCCTCCCCACACATGTGTGTCTGCCTGCTCCGGTAGGCAGACATCTGTTTCCTCAGCCCTGGCTTATGACCTTCAAAAAGACCCCACATGTGCAGACAATAACTGGCTTCCCACATCCTGTCCGTGAGATTAGGAGGCAGGTAAACATCATTTTCCTGACAACGCCGTTTTCAATTCATACCGATCTGACAGGAGCCTGTCCAGTCTTTCTTCCTGGGAAGGCCACAGATTCCTGGGTGATTCTTTAGGAACCATCTGCCAATGGAAACATGGAGTTTCAAAACATTAGAACCAGTGGGCAGAACAGCCCCACAGAAAAATGATGATGGTGGTATTCTTGCTATCGTCGCGCATCCTATTTTAATGACAGTCAACCGAGAACTTACCTTACACCGTGAAAAATGAACGCTCAGCAGAACAGGGTGTTTCCTAGCTCTGCAATTATTCTGCCAGCTAAAATAATTTACGTGCAACCCTTAGTGTTCTCACTGTCGATTCTGCTAGGACCAAGCAGAATTTACAAAACATGAGATAATGTCTCCTCTCCCTAGTTTACAGTATCCTCCAACAGAAATCTCAAACTTTAGTGTGAAGAACATGCCTGGGGAGATATTTTAAAGTGGGGGTTCCTGGGCCCAGCACCAAGAGAGTCAGAAGAAGGCTGTATCCATAGTAACACCCTCAGGCGTTACACAAGAGGCCCCAGACCATGAACTGCAAAGCACTACAAAGAGGTCATATATTTCTTACTATATACTATGTCCATCTGAAATTTAGAAGTTTTCCCACTTCCATCAAATAATAAAAATTTTGGTTTTAAAAGGGGGGGATAAAAAGCCACCCCAATTTTGTCAGCTCTTCCAAACACTAGGAATACCATGTCTCCATGGGCATCTAATCTATTCTGCACAGACTTTAGTCTACTCTGGGACCCTCCCCACAAGGAGCAGGCAGATACTCACTGGTGGAAAGAGACAGGCAGGGGTTCCAGGGCTGACACCGGCACCAGGCCCCTCTGGCCCGTCACTAAGGACATGCCTTCCCAGTCGGATTCGCCCCCAGAGAGTACGGAGATCAGCTCGTTCTTACACAATGTCAAATATTCTCCTTCCTTGTCAGCTGGCTGAGTCACAGAGCACATGGCTCTGCAGAAGAAGTGACCTGCAGAGAAAGAGAAAAACCTTTCCAAGAAGTGACCTGCAGAGAAAGAGAAAAACCCTTCCAAGGAGGACCCGGAATTGAAAGAGGATCTCCTATAAGGTAACACTTAGAGGCAAAGACCAATTTTCTTCCTCTGAGGAAAGTCCACTGTCCAGGAGGAGGCACTGTGATCCCTCGGAGGAGAGAAGTCACTGGTAGGGAGTTCACGTAAAATGGATATTCACCATTCTGAATAATTAACGAGAATAGGGCTTAATTGAACTCTGCCTCAAAACAGAGATGAAACAAAGACCCAGAGACATGCATGTGCACTCACTAAATTCCGGCTGGCCTCGTAGCCCTGCACTTCGTTCAGAGCCACAGAGAGAAAAGGAAGTTGGTCTAGATCAGGGCAGTGGCTCTGAATGAGCTTTGTTAAAGGTGCGACGTGAGTTGTGTCCTTTCTAAGAGCTGTGCAATGAAATCAGAAAGAGAAATCACTTGTGTAAAACTACCCCGGGCCCATCTGACTTTCAATATGTATCAAGCGACCGGATTTGACCACCTCCCAGTCTGACGGAATCCGCCCCTGTGGAAAGATCGACCGAGGGCTTCGGCTGGCTCCTCAACATTCTGCTATTGAATTTCGTGATGTGGTTCAGGTTTTCCAAGATTTAAAGATATATTTTACAATCAAACTGCATCATGTGTTTGGAGAGCTGTTTCTCAATCCTGGAGAGCATTAGAATCGCATGGGATACTTTATTTTTAAAATGCCAGTGCCAGGTTCCCGATCTCTGGGAACTCTAACTTCCTAAATAGAGCCTGGCAGGGCCCCACTTAAACCCCCAAACAGCCTGAACGTGAATCCCCTGGACCAACTGGTGCAGCTGCTTGTATGACGTTGAGACTGAGCTGAGAAGGATGTTTGAAGTTTTGTTATAACAGATACAGATAGGTTTACTCCTGTATGTCTTCACCTTTCGGATGCCTCTTTTGGTATCTTAATTATCTGAGGGACTCTGGTAATAAATATCTAGACAAGGGGTTGGGGATTTAGCTCAGTGGTAGAGCGCTTGCCTAGGAAGCGCAAGGCCCTGGTTCGGTCCCCAGCTCCGAAAAAAAAAGAAAAAGAAAAAGAAAAAGAAAATAAATATCTAGACAAGGCTCCCATCCCAAACCCCATGCCTGACTCACCTTCCTGCAGCAGGAGGCCCAGGTATATGTTTTCCAAGTGAGTGTCGTCCACAGACACTTGGATCTCTGTGTCGTCCACCAGTCTGCTGTTGAGCCAGTACGTGTGGTCAAAGAAGAGGTGTTCCAGACATGTAGACACATAGCCTAGAGGTCAACCCAGCAGAGATGAGCCGGATGAGTTCCACCCTTAGCCACCACCAAAGAGAAAGCAGGCTCCATGACACCTTCATGCCCAGACCTGCCATTTAGAAGGAGCGGAATGCTAACTAGATACTTTCTAGAATGATCGGACTCTTCTCAACGTCTGTTAGGAAATACAAGTTGAGTGTTAAGTTATGTTTACTATTCTAAGCACTCAGGTCTTCATAAATGCCTACTTATCTTTTAAATTTTTTTTTACATTTAGTCATTCTCTCTCTCTCTCTCTCTCTCTCTCTCTCTCTCTCTCTGTGTGTGTGTGTGTGTGTGTGTGTGTGTGTGTGTGTGTGTGTGTGTGTGTGTGGTGTTGTATACGTGTGGGCACACACATACTTGTATATCACAGTGCGTGAGTGGAAGCCATAGGACACCTTGCAGGAGTCAGTTCTCTCCTCCCACCCTGTGGGCTTCTGGGTGGAACTCAGGCCATCAGCCTTGACAGGAAGTGCCTTCATCGCTCAGCCATCTCATTGGCCCTCTGCCATTTCTTTTCTAATACAACAATGGTGGCCTTCCAGTTTACTGTGCTGACTCTGAGGGTTCCTGGTCTTCCCTTTAAGTTGTAACCAGAAGTTCATACTTCTGGACCCTGACGTTGTGGGGGCTGAGGAGGCGTCCCCGGCCCCTGGAGTTAGAAATCCCCTTCCCCCATCTGCTCTGACTAGGACCTCTCCCACAGCCTAGGAAGAAGCTCTACCTCCTGATGAGCAAAAATGGCTGGAGAGTTAGCGCAGCGGTTAGACTGCTTGAGCAAAGCTCTAGGTTTGACTCTCAGAATTGAAAACAAGAGAGAGAGAGAAAGAAGGCAGGGAGAGAAAACTTAAAACTATGCAAATTGTAAAAAAAAAATCACTATTCTATGTCAATATCCTTCTAAACATTAGCTACTCGTGTTGGAATTCTGCTTCTTCTTTGGGTCTTTTTCACTCTGCCCATACTGCAATAGGCTGCCGCTTTCCACCCTCACTCTCCACTACAAAGACCCTTCCTCAATTTGAAAGTTCACCCCTGGGAGTCTTATAAAAACACAGAGGCTAATTAAGCCTGGAGTTAGAGCCTGGGTTTCTGAGTCTCTAACACCAGGTACACACCATGGAAGCTACTCCATGTAAGTTTCCTCCTCCAGCCAAGGGTCACATTGACCCTCAGCCCAGCTCAGCAGTGTTCTCTAGGAAAAACTGCAGGGAACCCAGTGTTTTCTGTAAATTAGGTGTCTTGGCTTTGAAGCCATCAGTTCCTGCCAGGAGATGGGTATTTTTTTCCCTTGGGACAGAGGATGTAACAGTGGCCACTACAGTGGCAGCGTCGCTGAGTCCTGACATCTGTGACCTTCTAGAAACCCCTGAAGTCTGGGGCTACCAGCTAAGTCTTTCATCTCTTTTCTGGACTCTTTTACAAATGTGTGTGACAGAGCATCCCTGAACTTCAGCATTCTGAGCAGCTTCTCAATCTTCCTCAGAATAGTCTCTCTCCCTAAGGAACTCAACATCTACCTTGCTGCTCAGTAGCTCACCAAGACAATTAGACAGGAAGACGATAGAAAAGGTCTCCCTGCACAGCCAGAATACAGCAAATACAGAGGCGAATGCCAGCAGCAAACCACTGAACTGAGAACAGGACCCCCGTTGAAGGAGTCAGAGAAAGGACAGGAAGAGCTTGAAGGGGCTCGAGACCCCATACGAAAAACAATGCCAACCAACCAGAGCTTCCAAGACTAAGCCACTACCCAAAGACTATACATGGACTGACCCTGGACTCTGACCTCATAGGTAGCAATGAACAGCCTAGTAAGAGCACCAGTGGAAGGGGAAGCCCTTGGTCCTGCTAAGACTGAACCCCCAGTGAACGTGATTGTTGGGGGGAGGGCAGTAATGGGGGGAGGATGGGGAGAGGAACAGCCATACAGAAGGGGAGGGGGAGGGGCTAGGGGGATGTTGGCCCAGAAACTGGGAAAGGGAATAACATTCGAAATGTAAATAAGAAATACTCAAGTTAATAAAAAACATGAAAAAAAAAGATAAGAAAAAAAAGGTCTCCCTGGACATAGGAAATGACGTTCTGTTTCCTTATGGGAAAAGACACATCCATTCATAAAAAGTCTTCAGATGACATCTTAAGCGTAATAGTTAATATTTATTTTAATATGAGCTTTAGAGCGTTTATGATATTTCCAAAAGCCAGCCATCCGTTTCAGGGTTTCATCTATTTTAATTATCAGAGACAAGCCAGCCCCCCAAGATCAGGCTCAAGGGGCCAGCTAGATTGAGACAGCTGTTCTCCTCTACCTACCCAAGGCATACCTAAGTTCAGGTACGTGGAAAACTTCCAGATTTCCTCCAGGGTCTTGAAGGTGATGAGGAACTGGTCCTTCTGGGACTGGACACTCACCAACCTTGCAGAGAGATCCTGTACAAGAGCAAGTCAGCCTGAGGTAACAGAGTCTTCTGTGAGGGGCTCCCATAAGTATATAGCATTACTCGACAGCAGACAGGCCGTTGCTAAGCAGCATGCCGTGATGGAAACCATCTCTTGCGTCGGTGATCAGCCTACATTACAGCTAATGCTTACAGATGCCATTGTTCACATTTGGATTATTTTACAATGTTAATACCCTACTCGGCTCTGGGATAACTACCGCAATAGATAAATCTCTATGCACATTCTGGCTTGACTCTAAGAAGCACAGTTTCAGTGGAGAGAATGCTTGCATTTTCTATTCTAAAACGCAGCCACTCAACAGCCTCTAAGGAAGTTCACCAATTTAGGTTCCTAAGTAGAAGGAGAAGAGGCCTGTGAACCTCTTGCTCTCTAATACGGGAGCAAAGGCTTGAATCCAGCGGCACTCGCATCCCCTCAGTCTTTCTCTGTTGGTCGTTCGGAGTGATGGTCTAAACATCCTGCCCCAGGACCTGCCATTGAGAGCAACTGCTAGATCCCTGTCCTTAGGGAGTCCAAAGGGAAGAAGATCCGAAGAGCCCCAAGTTCAGCAAAGCTGGAAATCTATATCCCCTTAACACCAGAGATTCACAGACACCAGATCCTGAATCTGTATAGAGCCTGTGAGCAAGGAGAGCTACTTGGGGGAACAAAATCGTTTACTGAGAATTTATCAGATATCAGGCCATTGCAAGGCAAACCTTTGTAAGCAACCCCTCATTCAGCTCCTGCAATAACCCCCTGAAAAGGGTTCAATCATGGTGTCTAATCCACTCTAACAGCTAACCACTTCTGATATAAAAGACGAAGTTTGGCACCCTGCCTAACAGACATGGTGTGCCTTCTCTAGTGCATACACTAAATAAGGATAGACGTTATGATTAATACTACCTTGGAGCGAATAGCATTGCCCTGGTTTGGTAAACAAAGAGCTGAGGACACAGAGAGGTGGGGTAAGTTGTAGAGTCCTGACTGGATACAACCAACTCCAGGCCTCAGCCTCCACCCTACACATAGTTGGCTCAAGATAGGACCTGACAGACAGCTCTCCCTATCAAATCCTGCTCCTGCCCACAGAAAAGGTGACTTTAATTAAAGGGAAATTTAGCAAAGTCAACAGCAACTGTTGACTTTAATTCCTGAATTCCAGGTATTAGAATAAGATCAAATTTAGGAGCCCAGGGCTGGAGAAATGGCTCAATAGGGTAAAACCACTTGTTGCTTAAGTATGAAGATGTGAGTTTAGATCCCCAGTACTCACATTTAAAAAAAAAAGCCAGGTGCACCTCCTATACCTGGAACCCCAGAACTGAGGGGTGGGGCAGAGACTGGAGGGTGGCTGGGGCTTGCTGGCCATCAGCCTAGCTCCAGAGTGAGTAAGTAAAAGCTGTCTCAAAGGAGTAAGATCAAAGAACAGGCACCTAGTGTCCCCCCTCCAGCCTCCTTGCATGCGAGAGCCCAGTAGCCTACTCAGGGGCATGTGCTCGAACATACAGGTGCACACATGCACAGACACATGCACATATGCCACATGCACACACAGGAACACACGGGCACACACATGCACACACGCGCATGCATACCCACACACACACATGCACGTATGCCACATGCACACACAGGAACACACAGGCACACACATGCACACACGCGCATGCATACCCACACACACACATGCACATATGCCACATGCACACACAGGAACACACGGGCACACACATGCACACACACGCATGCATACCCACACACACACATGCACATATGCCACATGCACACACTAGAACACATATACACACACATTGAACATACACACATGCACACAAAGAAACACACATTTTTTTAAATCTTTAGCTGTTAATTATGGAGCAGATGCCACTACCCACATACAAAGCCAAGCTCCCTACACCTGTAGCCTTGCTTTCTCCTAAAAACAGCCAGTCACTCTGCTACATGACAGCCACAGCACCTTTTCTCCTTTCAGCTTGTACCAGATTAAGAAGACTATGAAAATAATAAGACATAGTATGTAAAGCAGTGCTCTCAATCCCCACCACCAACAGCAACAAATTCTCTCCATGTCTGACTGTCATTCTTTGATAATATGAAATATAGTTTGACTTTTAAACATATCATCTATGTACTATGAAAATGTTTAATTTATTGCATTGTTCCCCTCACCCCAATATTTATGGTTATGGTTTTCCATTGGCAATATTGTTATTTTAAAAGCACGTTCTCAGAACTGGAGACAAGGCTCGGAGGTTAAAAGGGACCGAGTGCTCTTTCAGAAGACCTGGGTTCAATTCCCAACACCCACATGGCAGTTCACACCTTCTGAAACTCCAAGATTGGCACCCTCTCACACAGATATACATGCAGGCAAAACACCAATGCACATAAAATAAAAATATTCTTTAAAAACATGTGCTCGATGTTTACCAAGATCCGAGGAAAAGGGGAAAATGGAGAGTTTGTTCATGGGTAAGGTGATTGAATTTGGAGTAATAGTGGATAGAATGTTCTGGAGACAAACATTGTAAATGAACCCACGTACAAAGATTTTGAAATCACAGTGGGAAATATATGAATGCGGTATCCAAGCAACAAAATAGAATTCAAATTGGGCACATTAAGCGGGGAAGAGGATACTTCTGAGGCCATTGCTGTAAACATCCCATTCTACATAGTTCAAGTAACTTGCCCAAAATCAGTGGCATGAGGGAGGAGGACCAGGGGTGAGGGGGACGTTCAGAGGGAGGGGAGACTGGATAGGGTGGACGCAGAGAGGTGGGGGGAGAGGGGAGGAGCACGGGGAAAGGGAAGGGGATGGGGCAACAGGACACAAGTTTTCTCTGGCTTAGTTCACTCAACTCCTGTTAAGCGAAGAATATGAGCATAATCTCTCCCACCCTCTGCCAACTGGATGTTTTCTTGGGGACTAACTTTGTTCCTTGCTATTAGGGACCTGATATCCAAGAGCCAGCCATCCCAGCTCACCTTAAACAGTGCATGGACTTCGTGGGCTTCATTCTCCAGGGCCCAGAGCCTCCTCCGTGCAGCTTCCTGTAAGGCTGCGTTGACACACCTCCTGGAACGACTCCTCACCCAGAATGAGAGCACCAGGTCTGAAAGAGAACAGAGACACAAGGCTGGATGCACAGTAACGAGAAGCAAGCACTCGAGGCCAGGATTGGTGAATGATTCCCCCACAAGCCCTGAATTGGTGTCCTCCACTGGCGATAGATCTTAGTAGACTAAAGGAGCCTCCAAGCTCCCTTTCCAGGGGTCAGGGAAAAACACTGAAAGCCATCCGGGTTCAGGAAAGGTACATAGTGGTTATTTCTGTGTGGGTGCTAACATAGAACCAGCCAGGGCAGGCACTGATTCCAGTGGAAAATGTACAAATATTCAGAATGAAAAACACTTTATCAAAACTGAAGGGAATGTGTTTACACAACAAATTTAAAATAGATAGTAAACATTATTTTATGAGTTGTGTGGTGGTTTGAATAGGAATGATCCCCATAGACTCATGTGTTGGAATGCTTGACCCACAGGGAGTGGCACTATTAGGAGATGTGGTCTTGTTAAAGGAAATATGTCACTGTGGAGGCAGGCTGTGTGGTCTCATATGCTCAAGCATATGGGGTACTGGAAGGGGGAGGGGAAGGGGAAACTGCGGTCAGGATGCACTCCTATGAGAGAGGAATTTTTTTTAAAGGAAATAAAAATGGTATTGGTAAAACCTGTTACACAGCTTGAAAGAGTCCTTTTAAATGAGCTATGTATATATCTCTTAGTTTCTGGCCCATATTAAATGTTCAATGTATGTGAAGCTTCCCACCCCTACCCTCCCAGTACCCCTGAAATAATGGCTTATCAATGTCTTTATCTAATAATACTATTAACCTTGGCAGCAGTTGATACTTTGACTTCTGTTCTGCCGAATTCTCTTTCTACTGCCTTCCAAAACCTGATGCAAACTCCCTCTTAGGGTCTCTTACAAAATCGCTGCTGCCAACTGGTGGTACCCTCAGTGTGACTTTCCCTATGGTATATGATCCCGTGTATACAAAATGGAGAAAACCTGGATCTGAATAAGCAGTCTTTGAGATCTTAATTGAGAGCAGAACCTCTATGCAGGCGGGACCCTGTAGTACCGCAAATCACCACACGGGGCAGTAAGTCCAGTTCACTCCAGTGCAGACAGAAGCACGTTAGTGTCCTATTTTAATCTTTCTGGAAGCCAGCCAGTAGTCAGAATCATGTACTGATTCTGAGTGAGGTCGTCCGGCATAGAGCAAGGTTGGCAGTTAGCACCAAGTCTCCCACTTCCACACCATGACCTTCCTGCAAGCTCAGCCCACAGATTGGGTTTCACTTGTGATACACCGTGTATATCTCCTTTCATTCACTAATAAGGCAAAAGGCTGACTTTGCCGCCATTCTAGAACAGCAGACGGCAATTCAAGGGGTTTTCTAGGATGGCCCACGCTTACAGATGTCAAGCAGGTGACCCAAGAGCGAGATTTTTCTCATCATGGCTAAGACGGTTTGTTAGGCCTTGATGACCTGAGTTCGATCCCTGAGAGACACATAGCAGAAGAGAACCAATTCCCACATCCTGGTGTGCATGTCCACACACATACAAAAATACACAGACACACAAGTAAATGTAATACATTTTAAGATAATATATATACATACATAAATATATATCATTTTGATACAATTTTCAATAAGGATTAGAGAGAACCTGGTTTGATAATTATACAATATCTATTAACATTGTTTGTAACCTTAAAAATACCCCAAATGTGGGCTGGAGAGATGGCCCAACGGTTAAGAGCACTGACTGGTCTTCCAAAGGTCCTGAGTTCAAATCCCAGCAACCACATGGTGGCTCACAACCATCTGTAATGAGATCTGATGCCCCCTTCTGGTGTGTCTGAAGATGGCTACAGTGTACTTATATATAATAAATAAATAAATCTTGAAAAAAATAAAAAGTGAGAAAACTGTATCCTAGCCACTAAAAAAAATACCCCAAATGAAATTCTTTCACAAACCTTGTGTCACAAGGAAAGGTACACTTATGGAAGAGTCTGGATCATGATGGTTACAAACAGGACAATCTTGATGGCTATTCCTGGTTGTCAACTTGACTGTATCTGTAATGAACTAAAACCCAAGCGGCCAGATACACCCGTGAGGAAGTTTTCTTAATTAAAGCATCTGAAGTGGGAAGACCCACCTTGAATCTGGATCCTTTGAGGTAAGGAAATCCCACCTTCAATCTAGACCACACCGTCTGGTGGCAGCCTAGACGAAGGACATGGGAGAAGGAATCTTTGGCTGTCTGCCTGCTTGCTCATTCTCACTAGCAAGCCCATTCCTTCACTGGCATCAGAGTCTACTTCTTCAGGATCCCAGCATACACTGAAGATCAGCTGAGACATCCAGCCTCACGGACTGAACAACCACTGGATCGTTGGACTTTATGGCGGTAGACAGCCATTGTGGACTAGCTGGATCACAGCCCTTTTATATATAGACCCCCTTTATATAGTCTATCAGTTCTGTTCTTCTAAAGAACCCTGACATACAAAAAGAGTTCAAGAGTCTTCCTCATTACACATTAAGTATATGACAGTCAAATCACCTTCCCTTCTGACCCTCTGATTCCCATCTGATAGGTAGTGATTTGGGTGCCGTCACACAGAGGAGACTGTGTAAGAAGAGGACCACATCAGGCCTCCTGACACAGGAGCTGCTCCCACAATGGGCTCACTAAGCCCAGTGTGGCGCTGCATACCTTCAATCCCAGCACTAGGAAGGCAGAGGCAGACGGATCTCTGTGAGTTCAAGGCTAATCTATGTGCCAAGTTCCAGAACAATTGGAGTTAAAAAGAAAAAGAAACGTGGTAGTTTGAATAGGTTTGTCCCCTGTGGACTCAAGTGTTTGAATGCTTGGCTCGTGGGGAGTGACACTATGAGGATGTGTGGCCTTTTTGGATGAAGTGTGTCACTATGGGGGTGGACTTTGAGGTCCTATGCTCAAGTTCTGCCCAGTGTGGAAGAGACCCTTCTGTCAGTTGCCTATGGAAGCCAGTTTCCTGCTGCTGCCTTTGGATCAAGATTTAGACGTCTTGGCTCTTCCGGCACCATGCCTGCCTGCATGCTGCCATGCTTCCTGCCATGATGACAATGAACCGAACCTCTGAACCTATAGGCCAGCCCCAATTAAGTATTGTCCTTTATAAAAGTTGCCTTGGTCATAGTGTCCCTCCACAGAATGGAAACCCTAACTAAGACAGGTCCCTACTACCGTATTACAGAAGCTACACTTCTGCCTGTCCTCTGGTTCCTGCTGTAAGGTTCGTCTCAGTTACAGCATTTCCTAGTGAGAATTCTCTCTTTGCAAATTTCCCTGAAGTCTCAGGAAAGAGGACCTTATGAGATATTCATTATGTGGATATTTCCATAATATTTATTTCCAAATCTTTTCTGAAATATTTTGTTTCTAAAATATTCACTCAGATGCCTTCTACCCAGCCAATCTCACTGTATATACTCCGGTCTCAATCTCATTCTCTATGTTCAAGTCTTCAAGTCTTCATTTTGTTATTCATTTATTTAAGAAATATCTACTCAGAACCTAGAATATGTAAGAGACTGTGATGAGCATTATATAGAATATAAACAGGTCCTCTGTACATTCCTGCCTCAATCTGTGTCTTTGTCATTCATTTTCTGGACACCAACTACATACAAACAACTCTTTAAGGTACCATATTAAATGCACATTTTATTTTAAATCTAACCCTTCCCCCTATCTGCAATCTAATCAGTAATATGTTTCTCTAATCCAGAAATTATATATAGAGTTCCTGACCTGGTGCCAGAGCTTTAAGTAAGAGACTGGAAAGTTTGTGAGTGTGCTAATATAATAAAGACACACACACACACATACACACACACACACACAAACTCACACACACACATACACACACACACATACACACACACACACACAAACTCACACACACACAAATGCACTTGGAGGTGGCAAGAGGACAGATGACGGATGAGGAAGCTCTTGAACTACTCTGCATAGAAGGTGTTTTTTTTTTAATTTCATTTATCTTTGAGACTTAGATACCTTGAGTCATATTCTGTGGCAGGAAACATTTTCTCTTGTTTTCAAGTGAGGATATGTCCTCAGTCAATCCAGGCGGATCCTTGGAAGAACCTTCTTTACCTGAAGAAAATAAACCAAAAGACCATTCGTAAGAGTAAGCGCAAGTCGGAAGTACAGATTGCAACTTCTTACCAAGCCTCAGTGGTTTTCCCAGGACTAAGGGCCTGAAAGAATTACTGTAGCCACCGCCGTTACTGTAGCTACTCTGTAGCTGGTCATTATCAAAGGACTGTCATGTATGCTATCTCAATCCTGCAGCAGCCAGGGAGTGCCCACTTCATTAACTATTTCCACCCGTAGGTCGTACTAAGTTCCAGGGCTTAGTGCACTGAAGATGCTCTGGGTAGGTGGGGTCTACACGGGTCATGGGGGCTCTGACTGCAGCAAGGTATGAGAGGAGGACTGGAATGGAGTAAGCAAGAATGACATCGTTAGAGAGATGGCTGAGGAACAGTTGTAATGTCCGTCCCATGCTGTCCTTCTCTCTGCCCACAAAATAGGGTCCTGTCTAAGAGTCTCTATCTCCCCAGTTCTTGAAACAGTTACTTGTTTTGTAGCTACAGAGACAGAGTAAAGGGCATGGACTGCAGCCATTAAAGAGTGTTTGCCTAACACGAACAGGCTCTGGGCTCCATCACAAGCGTTACAGAAGACTGTGGGCTGATGGGATAGCTCGGCAGGTAAAGGTCGTCAAGCCTGACTCCATCAAACCTCCTGATTTCAATCCCTAGGACAGATTTTGACACCTCTAAACTGTCCTCTTACCTCTATACACACACACACATACACACACACACACACACACACACACACACTCACACTCACACATGTGCATACATATAAACACCTACACACACTAAGTATAAATAACTATTAAAAGGGAGCTGCAGACTGAGACACAGGATGGGGACTGAGGTGAGGTTAGAGAAGTGGTATTTTGATTGCTTAAGGTAGGAAAGAGAGCAGAGAGTCCATTTCAGGACAAAGTTTCTCAAGACCTGAACCACTGGACCAGAACTGTTAAGGATAACCCATTCCTAGGGGGAAAGGTTAGCGTTCTTGTTTCTACCAGTATTTCAGAGTCATTTATTTACTCCCCACAACCGGCTATAAAATTTAGGTCAGAGGTGTGCAGGCCCATCGAGTCTTGCCATCTGGACCTGTGGTTTAATGGCGCAACCCAAGCAACTCGACAGGACGCAGGCAGTCACAGTCACCCTAGCTAGCGCCAAAGTGCAGTCCTCATACTGCTCCCGAAAGGCCGGGTTTCTCTCCACTGTTAGCTGCTCAGTGCTGAAAGCTAAGCAGTGTAGTTGGAAACCTGGCAGCGATGACGTAGAGTCAAGCAAGAAGCAGAAGTAACTGAGGCTTCTCAACCTTGCCTTAAACTGATATTATCATATAGGAATTAAAAACTCACTGGAAATCATAAGACGCGAGAGAGCACAAATCAGACCTCTCCATGGGCTGATTAAAGGACACTGGACAGGGCCTTTGCCTCATCCAGGTCCTGCATGGCTGCAGTTATAAAAGAAGTGGGTTGTCCAAATCAGAGCTTCTGAGCCCTGGTTGCTTATTTGAGTCATACATATATACATATATGTATGTATGCACATACATGTGTGCTTGTAACTCCTGTTCCAGATGATCCTACAGTGTTCTCTTTGCTCTGAGAGCTCATGACACACACATACACACACACACACACACACACACACACACACACACACACTACAAAAACAATAAATCTTTTTTAAAACTTTGAATAAGACCTGTTATTAAAATTAGTAGACACGTGAGCAGATTGGGGCCACTCAGTGTCCACTGAGGCTCCATGTTTCTGGCATTTCCAAACGATGTCTCCGTCGCTAACCAGAGGAGCCCATTTGGAGTGGGAGTCTCTTACCCTGTCATCAAGTTTAACCATCTAGTAAACCCCCCAAAACATCTTCTTCCTCTCCTACAGAGAAAAGTTTTAATTTTAATTGCTTAATACCATTTAGAAATCAGAATGTTTTCTCCACCTCCAAATGCTAGTGTTGCTTTGAAAGCTGGATGGTGTATAGCTCAGGGCTTTCATCCTCGCACAAAAGTGTGTGGCCGCTGTCCCACTGCAAAGCACTTACCATCCAGCCACCACAGCCTGGCCCCTCATTGTACCCTTGCCCAGAAAATGATCTGACAGTAGCAGCCTGGGAAGCGAGCCGACTTTCAAGGAAGAAAGTCCACGGTAGTGACTCTGATGTGGGGTCACAGATCACATGGCCCGTACGAAGATGTGAGGTTTGGGAGCAGATAACCACAGCTTTTCAAACTGTGATTCATTCGAGGCCATATGCTGTTTTCCTGTATAGGTGTTTTGCCTACATGCATGTCTTTGCACCGCTTACATGCCTGCTGCCTGCAAAAGCCAGAAGATCCTCTACAAAAGACCCAGAGCATTAGATATAGACGTTGTGAGGCAACTAATGGAGGGTACCCAGGTCCTCTAGAAGAAGAGCCAGTGCTCTATACCACAAAGCCAGCTTTCCAGCTTGTAGATACTTTGTTTAAAAAAGTGTCTGGAGTCGGGGCTATAGCTCAGTAGTACAGAACTTACCAAGCATGCTTGAGGCTGAGTGTTCGATACCCAGCCCTGAGGGTAGAGAAGATGGGACATTTTGGAAGATGTGTCTAAAAAACAAATTTACGGAAAATACAGATGACTGTGTAATTTAAGTTGCCAGTGATATCTTAAGCAGCACGGGCAAAGGCCTATCTATCTATCCTCCTCCTGAAAAATAATATGTAAACTATAATGTGTTAAGTTTAGGAATTTATGCTAATCGGAGGTATGAGTAAAAGACTGATAGGCAGATAGCAGGGTAAAGGAAAACATGGACGACGCACACATTCAGTCATGGAGGAACTTGAACCTGGAATGTATAAGAAAGACTGTGAGAAAGCTGCACGGGGGAGCGGAGGGATGGCCTCTCTTTTACCTACACCTGTTGCTTTTGCAGAGGACCTGGTTTATCCCCAGCACCCATACAACGGTTCACGACCATCTGTAACTCCAGTTTCAGGGGCTCCAATGCTGCCTTCTGACCTCCTCCAGCACCAAGCAGGCAGACGGTACACGTACATACATGCCGGCAGAATGCATAGGATGCAATGAATAAATCTACCAGAAAAGTCTTTTTAAATCTGTAGGAAATGAGCACACAGGGTAGCACTGAGCTTTGTGTGCCTGGAGATAGAAGCCATCCTGCACATGCTGAACGGTTGGGCAGCCAGGCTTGGTAGGAACGGGAGAGGTGAGCTCTCCCTGTCAGGGAGAATGATGGGATGGTTATGGAAGCAGTGCAGAGCTTCAGAACACTCTTGGCAGTGGAGCGGTGTAATAAAAGTGTTTACTCGGCTGGGAGTAGCACAGGGACGACCCAGGAGAAGCAGAAGACTCACAGAGGATGTTTGGGAAGCTGTTAGGGAATCAAGGGAGGGAGTGGGAAAGCCGGCCATAGTGTTGGTGGTGCAACACCACGGGGAGAGAACAGAGTAAATGATACTGTGTTTTGAAGTAAGGAAAGAGAAGGCATCCTGACCTGCCAAATCCCGGAGATAAACATGAGGGAGAAACAATCAGCAGGGAAAATGAATGTTGGGAAACTCAGGCCCGGAAATGAGTGCCAATTTTACCAAGGTCACACAGCAAGTTATCGGAAGAGTCAGAGCTCGCCAAATCACCGGGGACAGACTTTGTATTTCTACTACAGTAGCTGACCTAGGAACTCCAAGGTCAAAGGTCTCCGATGAGGAAAGCCTCTCGATGCAGAAACTTGTTGGAAATGGAGCCCTTCCCCCTTCTCTTCTCATGGAAGAAGAAAATCAACCCTGAAGGCGTCCCTGCATGACCTTTATTATTTTGCCACGTTTTCCCCCTTTGGCCCAGCAAACCCACCCACACCATCAGCAGTTTTTGTGAGGTAAGCTCACATCTCTTTGCTGGGACAAAAAAAAAAAAAAACCAGACTGTAACTATAGTGACTATAGTTGCATTCATGTACATGAATGTAGCTAAGAGTGTAATGTAGAGGGGTGGGCAAGCAAGTTGCATAACAGAAGCATTGTGCTTACGTTTAAAACGGCGAAACTATTTTTCCGCAATGACTGAGATGCATGGATAGGTAGTAAAAGACGGAAAGAGAAAACCACAGATTTCACAAACATGTTTAACTTTGCTGAATGAGACCTGAGAGCCATCCAGAGACCCCAACTGCGGATTCAGAATTTGATTTATTCAAAAGGAGAAAGGAATGAAGACTTCCTGGTAGCCCAAATAGAAACGTGTCAGAGTGGACGGGGCTCGTTAGTCCAACACTCTGGGGCGTCACCAGGTTCAAAGGTCACTCCGTTCCTTTATATTCATAGCAATGCCCTGATACTGTGGGTACCCCCTCCTCCTGTAATATATCACATCGGTCATACAGGAAAGCCTGAAGAGAGAGTGCCAATGTCTACACACATCTCCCCTGATTCCTCTATGTAAGAGTTTCTGCCAGGTCTCTTCAAAGAGGCATTGGAGATAAGGGACAGTGAGATGGCTTCCTTTGTGCTGTGAAGGGGGGAACTTATTGGTGACTAACAGTGACAAGAAACCCCAAGCAGGGGAGTCACTGATACTGGCAACTGACCAGGACCAGCGCTCTCTCTCTCTCTCTCTCTCTCTCTCTCTCTCTCTCTCTTTCCCTCCCTCTCTCTCTCTCTCTCTCCCTCCTTCCCTCCCTCCTTCCCTTCCCCCACCCCCAGTCCCCTATGTACTACTGAGAGATTTCTGCAGAAAGTAAGAAACGTCACCAGGAGAAGCTACCAGAAGGGTCTCCATGGGTGACAGTCGTTTGCTGAGGCAGCCTGAGCCAGCTTCCATTACCAGGCCACCCCATGGCAAACCTGGGCAGCCATCCAGGGCCCCACATTATCTCAAACTTTCTCCCTTGTCTCCCCACACACACAAGGACACATGGTTTGCTCCTCACTGCTAACTCCCACCTAAACAGACACAGTAGCGGTAGCATCCAAAGAGACTGGGACACAGACTTCTCTCCAGTGGAGACTAATGCATTAGAGGCGAGGTGTGGCCCATGTTAGCTAACAGTAGAACAGCCGTCCATCCCAGGATGTCATGTGCAGTAGACACGTTGTCCCTTCGTCCCCCAAGGTTCCTGTGATCTGCACCACCACTGGACACCAGCGTGCTGTCAGATCACTGCTAGCCAAAGGTCTGAGAGACTTGCCTAAGGTCATGCAACTGTTTAAGTCATTCAGAGAAGCTTAAGGCGTTCAGAGAAGCATCTCAGACTTTGTGACATTTCCCTAGGATATACGGAGAGGCTGGGATGAAAATATTTACACCATCTGGCCTCAGATGCATCCCTAGCGACTTCCCTCAGGAAAAGCCTGGTGGGTGGAGAACAACTCAGAAAGAATGGCATGGAAATTCTGACAGAATAAATAGTAAGCCGGCTTCTGATGGAACGGTGAACCCAGGGGCTCAGCAGCGCCAATGGGAAAAAGCAAAAAGAATAAAATTATTGGGTGACAGTGCCGTGGAACTTCAAGGACACCTTTCATATCAGCTTCCCAGCTCTGCACCGCAGAACCCGTCCCAAATGCAACTCAAAACACAGCAGAGCTCCACTCATTGAAACTGGAGTTAGGCGTGGGGACAGGGACCTGGAGCACCTCCAGCAGCAGCCTACAGCCTCAGGCTTCATAGGTGACCATGCGGAACCCTGAGAATGTGGTCTGCTAGGGTCATAGAATGATCATTAACAAGGCCACCTATGCATGATTAACTGTGTGCTGGGCTGTGTTGAAAGTGTAAACTTGAGCCCTCCACAACCTTGTGAGGAAAGCATGATGTGTCATAAAATTCCTGGGTGAGGAAGCTGAAACAGGAGCATTAAATAAATTACTCAAAGTGTATAAAAGAGCCAAGCCCAAACTCAGACCTTAAGGCCTGAAAGCCAGAAGGGGTTGACCACAATGATATGGGCCTAGCTGAAGGTAAACAGAGTCTGACTTCCAGACCTGTGATCCCAAGTAGCCCTCACTATGTCTGTTCCCACGAGGTAACAAAGACAACAGGATCTGGGGAACAGGTTTGAAAAGATTATAAACCTAGAGATTTGGAGAGACAAAATATGTCATGCCTTTTGTGATGTTTGGAATTGGTCTGTTAGTTTTGGGTGGGTCCTTGGTGTCGCTTCTCTATGAAGGCCTTATTGGTGGTATCAAAATGAGTAGGCCAGGACTTCTAGCTTGCTTCAGGTTCACTTTAGAAGTGTGTGTGTGTGTGTGTGTGTGTGTGTGTGTGTGTGTGTGTGTGTGTGTGTGTCTGTGTCTGTGTGTGTGTGTGTGTGTGAGAGAGAGAGAGAGAGAGAGAGAGAGAGAGAGAGAGAGAAATCTCAAATCCTTTTTTGATGAGCTCAGGTCACAAGACTACAGAGGAAAGCAGTCAGTCAAAAGAAAAGCCCTTAGCTAGCTAGGGGAACCTCCCAGCAATGCTCACCCAAACCATGGTAGTGCTACAGGAAGACACGTGACCCTAATAAAGGTGCAGAATGATGCCTATCTCCCAAGCGAGTTCTCCCCCAGCCCAGCCCTTTTCCCCTACAGCCACCACTCCTCCGAATGAACATCCCACAGTGTATGAAAAGTTGCAGGAGCTTTGAACAATATGTCCAATTGTCCTGGTTTGCTGTGGCTGACAGTCTGTGTTTTAAAGCTGACCACATCCGAGGAAAGCCCTCAGTCTCGGGCAAACCAGGAAGGCTGGTCACCCTGTGCCCAGATTGCTGGGCATCTTCTTAGGACAATTTTCCATGATCTCAACTCGACAGGCCAAAAGCCACCACAACAGGTAGGAGGGAGGAACCCACCCCTGTTTCCTCAGCGGCAGAAGCCTGGATGAAAATAGCGCTGAGTGACCCAGGCCAAACTGATGGCCATCATGGGCTACAGAGGAACTCACTGAAGAGCCTTCTTCCTGTCCCAGGGAATCTTGGGAAGAAAGGAAGGAAGGGCTTAGTCACACACTAGAAGCAGCTGCCAAGAGCAGCCCTCACACCCTGTCCACAAAGCACAGCCCCAGAACGCAGCTTGCTTCTTGGGGGAAAGTAGATGGTCCGAAGTCTTCATTGCTTTTTTTTTTTTTTTTTGCGCCCAAAATGGGAAATGCCAAATTAGAGAGGGAAGAGAGGAAGCCAGAAAGTACAACCATCTCCCAATCTTTGGAAGGACTGTTTTCCCAAAGCATCAGCTCCCTGAACCTTCCCTAGACTAGCACTCTTGCCTAAACTCTAGGCCAGATCCCCTCAGGAAACTCACCTGGGCCCCAGGGTAGACTCCGCTCCCCAGGGATACAGAAGCAGCCACCCATGTGTGCACCATCCTCCCTGGGCCAAGGCCCCTGGGAACGCCAGTCAGGAGAACCTTGGGAGCCTCCCATCGGTGGTGTCCCTCCTCCCGCCTCCTCCCTGGCACACGAGGGGGACCGAGGCAGTTCAATGCACAATGCAGCCTTTGATATCCGGCCTGCAGTGGGGAGGCCAGGGAGGGTGGGAGGGGCCACTCAGCCTGCAGGCCAGATAGTCCTTGCACTGTCAGGCCTTGGCCTGGGGAGCAGCTCCTCCCTGCCTTTCTACAGATTGCTTCATGCCTATCAGGCTGTGGCACATTCCTCTCATTCTAGGATCCAGACACAGTCCAGTTCTTGTGAGGGTGGCCCCTGCAGAGGAGGGCAGAGAGCATCCCACGAATCAAGGTTGTTGTTCTCTGCTCTCTCTTTCCCAGATGGACTTGGCCCACAAACACCCCTGCCAGCTCTTAGAAAGCCTCTCCGCAGATGCTTCCTTGGAGGTTTAGTAAGGCCAGACGTGTGACTGACTGAGCATCTGCAGTATCAGGGAGCCGGTACTAGGCGGTGAACTGTGTGGAGTACATGAGCCCAAGGTGTGGATGGGCGCCCCGCCCCCCCCCCCCAAAAATTCTGATCGGACAGAATCCAGGAAATCACCTAGTATTATCAAAGACTTAATGGCTGAAGGACCAGACTATGCAAAACATTTAAGGTGTCAGGCAGTCAGGCATTCACGAAGAACTGGTCATAGGGTTGGGGATTTAGCTCAGTGGTAGAGCGCTTGCCTAGCAAGCGCAAGGCCCTGGGTTCGGTCCCCAGCTCCGAAAAAAAAAAAAAAAGAAAAAAGAAAAAAGAAAAAAGAAAAAAAAAAAAGAACTGGTCATGCTAGACTAGGGGAGTGCACACCACACAAGAAGGCTCTGCCTCAGAAACAGCTCTCAGGAGATTGCTCGAGGTGAGGGGGGGGGGGGGGGGGGGGACAGGCTGCATGCCCACAAGACTGCTCAGAGGATCTGGCTGCTCCAACAGGCCAGCCACCGGATCACTGGGCACTGACTTCCCTCCCTACCCAGCGCAAAGGTCTGCAGGAACACCCAGGGACAAGAAGATACTTGCAAAGAGAGGCAGGGTCCTGGCTGGCTTGTGCCTCAGGCTGTCTGGAGACTGGCCTTTCAGGTCTCAGAAAGCTTTTAGAAAGGGTAGTGGCCTGGTCAGGTTTACAATCCGGGAGGAGCCTTGGGTGACAATATGAAGGGCACCAGTCAGTGTCTCTGGAATAGTCAAGAGAGTCCTCAGCGCATACCGGATCAGCATATACTAGGAGCACACAGCACACAGGATCTCCAGTAGGCCCCTACTAGAGCTTCAAAGACTGTGTGCTAATCGGTTATATGTCAATCAGGGGTTTGTTGTTTTTGTTTGTTTTTTTTATAAGGAAGAAAAGAAGTAAAGAGATGCATTTAATTTGCACACATACCACATACACACACACACACACACACACACACACACACACACACACACACACCTCCTCCCTGGACCCATCTGAGTCGGTTCAATGATTTTAAAGTATCGCCTTTCTGACCTGTGATCAGATCACAAACAAACCCTCTGGGCCAGCCTCCATGGTGGAAGGCATAGTGGAAGAGGAGGGCTGGAGATAACAAGGACTCACAGGGGTGTGGTCCCTGGATCCCAGCCCCCTCATGGTAGGCGTTTGGTCTATGCACAACTGTTTAAAGTATGTTTTCCATGATGCCTACCATGCCCTCCCCTATCTGAAACCTACTCAAGAAGAAAGGGTAAGTGTTCTTTAGAAAGCAGCCATTCAAAGACTCTGAGAGGAACCCGGGAACCCGACAATGAAGAGAAGCCAAGCAAATGGGTAGGCTTATTCCTTCTGTGGGACTTAACCACGTGCCACTTTCATACAGGGACCAAGCAACCAGAAATATGAAGGACCAAGACCCAGATCAGGGTTCTGCAGGATCCCCTGGGGCAGCTGCTCGAGATAGACATTTTGGCAAGTCTGAAATGAACTAACTGTCCATTCTTGAGGAAGTCCTTACTTCCCTTGAGATGGGAAGAACTCAGTTCTGTTCATGAATTGTTCTGACAAGTCTGTCAGAACAAAGGGATTTCTGGGCAGGGAAGTAGCAGGAGCAAAGTCCTATGGCAGACGCCTGGGTTTCATGCTACAGGAAGCCGGGTGGCCAGAGTGCAGGGAGGAAGGCATGTGTGGGTTAACACAGAGACCATGGCAGCAAATTGCTCTGCATTCCATGCTGGAGCTCTTGAGAACAAGCAGGCGGTGTTCAGTGCAGTCAACAAAACTTTTACTTAAGATACTTAGTTTCTTTTGTTCTCCCCTTAAAAAAAAAAAAAAAAACTCAGAAGGAAACTCAGGGCCTCAGTCCCCGCAGGCAGGTACTCTATTATTGAGCTGTATACTCCTAGTCTGTTACACGTTTTTATCTAACGATGAATTTTTTAAGATCTAACTCCACCCCGAGGGCCTCTGTAGCTTTTGGCCCGTATGCTGGCCAAATACCTGTGGTAGCTTCCTGCTGAAGACTACAATTCCCAGCCTCCCTTGCAGACTACTGATGTCATTTCCGCCCCTATGAAGGCCCACATACCACCCTCACAATGGTGGGCATTTTGGCCAGCCATACCTGTGAGTGTTAAGATCTGTCTTCACATGAATAACATGACCAAACCCCCTAGCCCCAGCTGCTTTTATTGTTTTTTTAAATAATCTAACAATCTGGGCACCAAGTTGGCACAGAATTAACCATTCCAAAGGAAGTAGCGGCAGACTGGGGCATGAGGGTACAAACCCATGAAGAGTTTGCTTAGTATTTCCCCCTGAACAAGTGGGAGAACTAGTGTGCTGTTTACTGAAATGTTGGGCCTTGAGAAACAAGCTTTGGAAGAGCTGGCTTTCTATGTGGGAAGTTCAAGGGCCTTTGACATGTGTGTCTGAGCGAAGACAGAAGCAGGAACGGGAGCTCGGAGAGGCTTACCAGCCGCGATTTGGGCAGAGGGAATGGGACCCATAAAAGGTTTAAGTGTAACTGAATTCCTGGGGAGACAGTATCTTCACAAACAGGTGTACTGGTTAGTTTTATGTCAACTTGACACAAGCTCCAGTCATCAGAGAGGAGGGAAACTCAATTGGAAGAACGCCCCCATAAGATCCAGCTGTAAGCTTAATTAGTGATTGATGGGAGAGGACCCAGGTCATTATGGGTACCGCATGGTGTTTCATCACAGCGCGAATCACACTAACCAAGACTGTGGGTGACCCACAGTGTCCGTGCTGCTAACAGAGAAGAGATTTAGGGAGAACCTGCTGCTGACTATCTCCGCAGAGAAATGAGGATGGAATCTTCCTTCACTGGGGGAGATTCAGGAGCATGTGCTAAAAGAAAAGGGGGAAATCCAGACACATTTCATTCGCCACCAACGCCATCGCCAAGTCTTTATTCCCTTGGTATTTTTTGGTGGCAGCTGGTGTAAATGAAGCTTCCTGAGGGACAAGTGACAACTGACCCAGCTGGGAAGCATCAAGGGGAGGTGCCTCTGCCCAACCTTGGGAAGCCCCTGCTGTGCTTTGGGCTAGGGGAAACACAGGACAGACTATAAGTCAGCAGGTATCCTGGTTTGTCTGGGAAACCAAAAATCTAGACCTCCTCCTGGTGGAGTTTCCCAGCTTGTAAATGTCACAGGCTAATTCAAAGAAGTCTTCCAGAGCTCAGTATACCCAGAACTGATACTGAGCAGATATCAGGGCAGACACTGTAGACCGGACCTAGCCAGAGAGCCACTAGGTTTACTGCACACAGGAAATATATCTTCTCTTAGAAATGCTATAATCTTGTCAGGATAGTGCCAAGTGGGTGGAGAGCATCTCAGCAGTATAGCACCTGCTGAGCATGCAGAAAGCCCTTGATTCCAGCTACAGCATGAGGACAAAGAAAGGAAGACAGGAAGGCAGAAAGACAGGAAGACAGGAGACAGGAGACAGGAAGCCAGACCGCACCTGAGAGGAAGAACTGGAAAGACTCTCTACACATTAAACTATGCTCTCCTGAAAAAGAAAAAACAAACACTTCCAAGTCATCAGCAGGTGTGTGTGTGTGTGTGTGTGTGTGTGTGTGTGTGTGTGTGTGTGTGTGTGTGTTGCTGATGGCCCCAGCCAGGGATACCACTCCCTACTACTCCCAGACAAAGAAATTTCTCTTCAGCTCAGATCAACTTCTAGAGGAATTTCAATCTCCGGGCATCAGGCCCAGCAGAGTGGGTAGGGAAGAGTAGCCTGTTGGCCAGCAAGTCCAACTGGGTGTCCGTCCCTGAGATATGCTCACACCTGGACAGACATCAGGAGGCTGTGGGAAGAGGTTGATTGCAATGTGGTAGGAACGGGTAGGCAAGGATATTTAGTAGCTTGGAAGAAGTCAGTGTCCAGAGTCAAAGAAGGAGTCTGAAGGCATCACTAGGTGACACAAAGAGTTTCCATAAGATCAAAAAGTAGACGCCTACTTAACACAGAGAGACAGAAGAAGTCCTGAGTGTTCGAGTACGTGTGTGCACTGATCTATTTCTTCCCACCACCCGTGTGCACTCCCCTGAACTGAGGAGGAGACAGCAGGAAGCAGAGCAGGCAATTCCCCACTTCTCCCAGCTAGGAAAGGAAGTAAACTGAGTCTTATGTAGTATGTGACCTTTTGTGTTGCCAAAAATTTTCAACTAGAATATTCCACAACAGTCTTCATGTTGTAAATATATATATATATATATATATATATATATACATATATATATATATATGAGAAGAGGAAAGAGGTGAGAGAATATTTAAACATAAACAAACACAGCCAGGTTCCTATAGAAGGGAGGCTTGGGCATAGCCCAGGTCACCACATTCCTCACCTGACCTAACCCAAAAGATGCTGGGCATCACAGAGGGTGATGACATGTCCCAGTGCCCAAACCACCAGGCATGGTGATTGGGAGGGAAGAGGCTACACTATCAAAGAGTTTTCTGTCACAGGCATTTTCTGATAACTGGTGGTTTCTGAGCTCCCCAGTGATATGAGAGCTGCCCAGAACCCCAACTGATAGGGAGTTACTGTTCCCTGGGGCAGGCAGTATTTTACAGTCAGGCTCATCTACAGTGGTGGAGACAAAGTAAGAAGCTATGCTCTCCTCCGACATAACAAGGTTCACCATCTCTAATGTCCATTCGGAAGATGGCAATATTAGATGTGTCCTTAAATCATTGGAGGTGGGACCTCTGGGGGTTTGCACACCTCATCCAGTCCCTTCTCTCTGCTTTAGGGCGCTTGCTGCTGCTTGCTTTGTAAGGCACACCTCACCATTACCAGATCCCCATCCTCACCAGAGACCAAGGAAACGGGAAGCACTCAATTTTGGATGTGAGCCTTCAGGCTATGAACAAAATAAGCTCCCTGCATGAGCAGCCTGTCGGGGGCACTTCACAACAGTAATCCCATGACGACTACTCTAGCCAGCCAGCGGTGCGGAGCCGGACCATTGCTGGGCCCTGGGGACAGCTGAACCAGTCCCTCTCCTTCTGAAGACACCACCATCCATTCCAGGACAGAGAACACGGATGGACACCCACATACCACATATATACATGGATTATGCCTGTGTGCTGCCATGTTTCCTACCGGGCTGTTAATGGACTGAACCTCTGAGACTGTAAGCCAACCTCAGTTAAATGTTTGCCTTTATAAGAGTTGCTTTGGTCATGGTATCTCTTCACAGAAATAGAAGCCCTAACTAAGACAATAGATGATAGATACATACACACATACATATACATAGACACATACACATACACACACAGACACATACACACAAACACACATACACACACATTCACACACACACACACACACACACACACACATATATATATATATATATATATATATATATATGACAATATACTCATTTCACACACACGACCACTCCATGAGGAGTCACTATTACTATCTTACAAATGAAGAATTTGAGGCCCTGGGAGGCTGGATGCACTGCCAAAGATCACAGGCCTCTCGCTGGAGGAGCCAGACCCTTGAACGGAGAACCATAGAATTCCCCTTGTTTCTTTCTACTGCATTGGACATTTACCCAATTCCTGCTTAAGGGCGACCTAGGGCATTCATTGAACAGTTACCAAGCAATGGCTGCAGAGCAAGTACAACCCTGCCTAGGGAGAAAAGGGGGGGGGGGGGAGTGGTCAAGACCACCAATAAAATGGGTTCTTTTCAAGAAAGTGGGAGGGGTGGAGGGATGGGGTGGAGAAATGGGGGTGGGGTTGGGGGGCAGTGATTGGCGCAGGTGAGGATGTAGCACCGAGCAGGAAAACTAGAGGCATCGCAGTATCTCACCCACTGGTCTAGCTGCCACATGCTTCAGTTCAGAGACAGTATATACACTTCAGCCCGGAGGCCAGAATGCATCTAGCTTGTCAGCCCCATGCTGAGGTGGGATCTCTTCCTCCACAAAGCTGGTCATTTCTCCCAGTGAAAATATTTCTTTCTTATCTCATCTCACATCCAGAACAGCGGTGTCCCTAGGACACCAGAAGCCCTTTCACTCACCATGCACAGACCCCCCAACAGTGCAGAGCCTGAGACGCACACCTATGCGTCCAGCAGGTGGCAGCAGTGAGCAGCAGTGTTTCCCTCCCACTCACCCACCCACCCCAGTGTTGCCTGTGCCCTGCGGAGCCCACATCGTGGATGGCGATGCCCTGACTCTCACTAGCATCCCAGACCCTAGATGACCAGTAGGATTCAGATGCTGCTCGCAGGGGCCAGGGCAGGCCGGAGCTCCCAAAGCTGGTCATAGGTGGGTCGGTGTTACCCACTGCCCCTGCCCTTCCTTTCCGTGGTCCTTACCCTCTTCTAACTCTGCAGCAGTGGTGGATAGTAGAAACAGATGTACACAAGCACTTAGAACCCTCCGTTTGTTTGATGTTCCTTCCAGTCCATCTCATCTGCATCGAAAGCCTTATGTCAAATAAAATAGCACCTGTTGTGTGATTAAATTCACCTTTCTAGAGCTTCCTCTGAGACTTGCTTTGAGCAGGCCTCACCAGCCTGATGTACCAACCACGCTGCTCTCCTGGGAGGGTCCTTATACCCTCCAGCTTTTGCTGGGCCCTTACAAGACCCTGATTTCTATAATTACCATCTACGGGATTCCTAGTCTACTCTTGAGTAATCTTGCTTAGCTATACTAAGTATCTGCACCCATTGCTTTGTATCCACAAAGTATCTGCTCAATGAAGAAGGCCTTAGTGAGCTTTGGGGCACCTAGCCCAGAGCCAGACTCCAGCAGCCTCGTTTGCCTTCCCTAGGCCAGTCTTTGATGCAGCTGAGGGACAGGTAGGTGAGAACAAACTTACAGTGGAAGAGGTCACAAGGTAAACTCATAGGTCACTCAACCTAGAAGCCAATTAAGGCAGTAAGAGGGAACACCCTAGAACACCATGAGGAAGGGACCTATGGAAGCCCATTTATGCTCCCCAACAAACTGTGTGGTCTTGAGAAAATACAGGCCTGTCTGAGCTTCCGTTTCTACTTTGATACAATGGAGTGTGATGGGACCTGCCTCAGAGGACCATTATGCAGATTAAAGAAGTGTTTAGAACAAAACTGTGCCTATAATAGATATTATCCATTATGACGTATCATATTTTGCCCAGAGTTGTGGTCCACCTTCTTCATAGCAGTTCAAGAATTGACACCTAGCACACAGTAGATGCCGAGTGAATACATTTTAACTAAATGAGCACAGTTTGCCCATAGAATAGTTACATACATTGTTATGCACTGGTGCTTAATGACTACTAGACTATTTATCTGAACCACTCCATCTCAAAGAACTTTTCCTCCATGGCTGGGCTTAGCAGGGCGAATGAAACCTAAGACAATGCAAGTGCACGGGTTGGAACCTTAGAATTTAAGTGAATATTGGACATCAGCAGATCATCCTCCCACCAGGTCGAAGCTTAGTCAGTTTCCTAAGCAGGGATAACTGTGGCCAGCTCATCCCTAGAGAGCAGAGCTGAACAACTGCTGAGTTGGTCATGGTGGGAACGAAACTGCCGCTCTCTGGTTTGCGGCTTCACCATTGTCCCAAACTGACCTTTTATCTTGTGTTGTCCTGTTTATAATTCTCAGACCATACCTTGGTTTACATACTAGTAAATAAAAAAAAACAAACTGGAGAAGGAATCTCGGCACAGAAAATATACTTAATAAAACAAGGATGAAAGTTCTGGGGGAAATCCAGACAGCAAGCAAGCCACAGCGAGAGTCGGGAAATGCCCACGGAGCTGATGGTTGAGTCATCTTCTTCTCAGGTTCTAGTGGCCATGTAACTAAGCACATCACCAAGAAAGGCCAGGAAAGGCTTGCTGTTTTAAAATATAAGTATATATTTAAAATATAAGAATACATACACATGCACATACATATATATGTGTGCCTGTATATATATGTATATGTATGTATATATAAATATAATATATATTATAAGCTTGTTTGGCACTGTATAAAGTGATAACTTTATCAGAGCTACGTGGTACAAACTATTCGAGAAAGGTCCTTTTTATAAAAGTAATACCCAATCAAATCGATATCAGTCTACGCCGTCAACCCCACAACATCTGACAGCTAATATGTTATGTCTACATGAACAGTAGAAACATACATAAAGACAAGCAGATAGATCTACTTCTTGAATTAGCGTCTCTAGAAAAGGGTTTCGAGTGTCTTGACGTCAACCCTTTACAGAGCCATTCAGCACCACAGAGACTCCATTGCCCGCTTCAGTGGTTATATGACAGCAATGTTCCTATGAGGATGGCATTTTGCACTTTTAGCTTTGTGTTCAGAGTCCAGTGGTGGTTGTGTGTAACATTGGTCTTTTTCACAGCCCAAGGAGAATGAGACAAAGCTTGTCTTCCCTTGTGAGGTTACGTGGTCCCCATAGAGCCAACGGAGGTCAACACACACAAATGGTTAGAGAGGGAAATTTATTATACATTTATTCATTTCTTTTTTAAATTAATTAATTTATTTTATGTATGTGAGTACACCATTACTGTCTTCAGACACACCAGAAGAGGGCATCAGATCCCATTACAGATGGTTGTGAGCCACCATGTGGTTGCTGGGATTTGAACTCAGGACCTCTGGGAGAACAGTCAGTGCTCTTAACCTCTGAGCCATTTCTCCAGTCCCACATGTATTCAGTTCTCTTTCTTTGTTTTTGTTTTGTTTTGCCTTTTGACCTACATGGCCCTAGGGATTAAGCCCGTGTTCTCCTGCATACTAATTAGGTAGACTACCACTGGCCTGCACCTAGAACTTAAATAAAACCCCACTAGGTGTTCCCAATAAACACCTAAGCACAGGTGACAAACTGAACTGAAGAACTAAGACAACAAAAGGGAAGCTTGGGCGCTACTGAGAGCTGATTCTGTCACCCATGGCAAGTTGATTATGAGTCATTAGGGAAAGCATGTAATTGCTAAAGGTTGGGGAATGGGGCTTGAAGGAGTATCATGGTGTGGGAGAAATTCATGATGATGCACAGGCTGTCACACCCAGGCTACAGAGTTTTTAATTTTAGCTAAAGCTCTTACTTCCTATTGCGGAGAGATGGAGATAGAAAGAACCCTCAAGATTTCAGAAAGTATCCGGTCTAGAAAATATAATTTGTAAAGCTCTTTTTAGACTTAAAACCTAATTGTTGTTAGTCTTTTAGCTCAGGGCCGTTTTGTTTGTTGTTTGTTTTCTGTTTTGTTTTTAAATGCAGGGTTTCTCTGTGTAGCCCTGGCTGCCCTGGAACTCACTCTGTAGACCAGGATGGCCTCGAACTCACAGAGATCTGCCTGCCTCTGCCCCCTCAGTGTGCCACCATGCCCAGCTCAGAGCCAACTGCTTTAAAAGAAGCAACTTGGAGCTCAAAGGCTTGGCACAATAGTCATTGGCTGGGCTGTGTGAGCAGGACTCTGGTCTGCACTTCCGGCCTCATTTCATTCATAACACGCAGCATGCCTGCAAGGCAGGGACTGCCACTGTCTCACAGATGAAGAAGACTCAAAAAGATACCACACCTGACAGACTCACACAGTGACACTGCCTTGAAGGAGGATGGAACAAAGCCCGCCCTGTGTAAGCAGTACGGAGCTGTAGTCCGTAGTGGCGAGGGTCTAAAAACCTCTACACACAGCACTCTGTGGTCCAGATGAGGCAGTCAGGCAGCAAACTGAATCACCCAAGGGCAAGGTAGGATGAAATATGAAAGGCAGAGGTTAATATATTTAGCTTTAAAGCAAGAAAGGGAAAGCCCTAGGAGTCGGAAACAAAGTCACAAGTCAAAAGCCCCTGCACCGTGGGAGAGAATGCCTTAGGAGCCTAGTGGTCCTCTGAGCTGGACCTGAACCTTCTATTTCCCTCCCGATGATAGAACCCCCCGGGGTGGAAGTGGGAGCTTCTGTGAAGTCAGGAAGCTAGAAATGGCTCTTGCCAAAATACCCGAAGGCTGGAAGGGTTACTGCTCAATCAAAACGGAGTTACTTAGGAAACCTTCTTCCGCCTTCTAAAGATACGCTGAAGAAGCGCAGCATATCTGAGGCCCTACGTGGCAACTGACAACCTAAAGGCCACTCCCCGAGGCAGTGTAGGAACTGAATCTGCCTGTGTGGTATGGGACCCTACCCGGAAGTATGAGTCCGAAAGGGCCTTGAGTTCTGACTCTCGACAGAACATCCAATCCTGCGAAGGCTAGTCTCTTAGGACTTTCACAATGAAACGTTCCCGAAGATTCCCGTTTCAAAAACGTAACTGAAGAATGGTTCAGAGTAGTGCACAGTTACACAGATTCAAATCACACCAGAATTTAGCCACCAACGGGTGGAAACAAGGGGGTGGGGGGACATAAGAGCAGAGTTATCCAACTGGTTACTCTACACTGCAAGACTAGGAAACGAGCAATTCATCAAGGTGTGGCCAGATCTGAGACTCGACCTGTGAGGCAGGCTCCGCAGACCTGGATAGCATCAGCAATGAATCCTCCAAGGAAGGCTCAAGGCGAGAATGAATAGGCCTTGTCTCAGCTCCCAGCATTCCAGGACCTGGGAAAGGAATGAAAGAGAGAAAGGTAGCAATCCGGTCAATCGATTTCTGAATCTTTATCTCCACCCAGCTCGCTCTCTCCCTTTTTGTCTTTTTAACACCCAGTGCTATTTTAGCAAGCCAGCTCAGCTCCACTCCGTTCTTACTACATGTCGCTTTCCCCCCCTTCCCTATGTTCATCCCACCAGTCGAGAATAAGGCCGATACCACAGTATAAAGCTAAATTTGAAGCAAACTTTAATTAAATACTGGCTGGGTTGATGGACTGTCTGACCAAGTCCACCTCTGGGTTTCCAGAAAACAGCCAGGAGTCGAGCCTTGCAGAGGCTTAAGAAGGCAGCCCTGCAAGGCCACCTCATCATCAGAATGATGTTAAATATGCTCAAATAAATGGAAGTAGACATAAATACATGCCTGAGGTGATTCAGAAGAACACAAACAGTTAAATGAAATAAGGAAGCTGATCCCGGATATGGAAATGGAATTCAATAGACCCAAAATAATGAGAAAAAAAAAACCTGAATATGAGGCTGTCGATGAAAACTTCAGTGTTAAATAACTGACAAAATGGACTAGTCAGAACAGATAAAGGTCACTGCCAACCACACAGGGGAGCTACCCATCAAGAAGCTGTTAGGATTCTGAACATATGTGCACTAAATACAAGTGTAGCCCATCCCACACAGAAAACACCACTAGATGTAGAGCCACAGATAAGCTCCAACACAGAAATAGTGGGTGACTTCAATACCCTACTCTCACAAAGACAGATCACCCCAAAAGAGGAGAGCAAAACACTAGAGTTAAATGGCATCGCATCAAATGGACTAAACAAAGCATTCTATGCAAACGTTACAAAGTATACACCGTTCTCAAAAGATCTAAAATAAGGGTGGGTATCATTAGGGCGTGTTATCTACCATTCTAGCTCCAGGTTCATTACCCACACATATACATATACACTATACGCACAGGCATCACACACACACACACACACACACACACACACACACACACAAACTGCCATCCTGACAAAATTAATCTACAGAGCCAACGCATCTCCATAAAAGTTACAGCACTATTCTTTACAGAAATAGAAGGAAAAAACAGACAAATTTACAAAGCATGTTGGAGCCAAGTATGCCATCCACCTGGGAGAGACGCGGCAGAACTCTGAGACCAATTAAGCTATGCTGCCACCTAGTGGTTGACTGTGATGGATTCCCAAAGGCCCCCTTTATCCCTTCTTCCCCCTACTGAGACAGGCTACAGGGTTAACCAGGTGATTACCACAAACTTAATGACTCCAGCTGCAGCTACTGCACCAGACATGGTCTCCTGGCTTGAGCAGACTAGCATATCTCCTGATACCTGGTATTCAGTGTTTTCTCTTAGGCGTCCCTAAGAACCACCAATAGCTATTTGCCTATAGCTGGCAAAAGTCAGAAGTACTACAACTCCTACATCATAATTTGGTTTCCAGGGACCTTGATTGTCTGTCTCTCCCATAAGATATCATAAGAGTCCTTTGTAGAGGGGACATTGTGCTGGTTAGACTAAGTGAGCCAGAGGTCTCAATGAATGGACTCAATGGTAAGTCATATGCGTACCAGAGGGTGGGAATAAATCCAATATTTAAAGGTGACATGTTGGTGAATCCAGTGCTGAGAAAGACTAAAAGTTATTCCTTCTAATGTGAAGATAAGTTGCTGCTCGAAGCCCCTCCCACCGAGGAAGAAGCGTGGCACTGAGTGGGCCATTGGGATTCCGAGGCAGCACATTCTGCCCTGGGCTGTGACATGTGGTCCATCTACCAAGGGACTCAGAAAGTGGTTTGAGTGGCACTGGAAACAGGAGGGGGCCCATCCAGCTTTTTCAAGTGCCCGATGCCTTATTGCTACCTATGGCCACCTTACAGCATCATAGTACACCCATAACTTCTTATTCGCATCTAACAGTAACTCAGGACTCATTGATAAACCTTTCCTAGCTCCCTCAACCCTATCTGTTCTCCTCAGCCCTTGACAACCACCGACATTCTACTTTCAACTTGTATGAGATGGGAATGTCTAGATTTTATGTATGTGTGACCTTGGGTGGTACTTGTTCTTCTGTGCCTGACTGGCTTCACTTAGATAATGACTACCAGTTCCAAGCACATTGTCACAAATTATAGGACTTCACTCCTTTTTGTGATATATATATAATATACATTGTATATATATTGTGTATATATATTGTATATATATTGTGTATATATATACACAAACACACACGCACGTCCATGCGTGTACACACACACACACACACACACACACCATATTGTCTCTAGCCATTCATTTTGGGGTGGACACTTCTGCTCTGGCTATGGTAACAATGTTGCAGTTTGTATAAGAGCCCAGAGTCTCCTGGCAACTTTTGTCATCATCCTTGGTCTCAGGGTCTCTGGTTCATGCAGTAGTTCTATTTTTAACTTTTAGAGGAACCTCTAAGCTGTTTCTCACAATGGCAATGTATAGTTTTGAAAACATGTCTATGAGGTCTGTGAGGTGGTCCAGCGTATAAACACATTCGCCATGCAAGCCTGAAGCCTTGGTCTGATCCCTAGAACCCACATAACCCAGAGGAGAGATCTGTGTATATTCATTCTCTGACCTCTTCCCACACAAGTGTATGGCGTATGTGCCCCTATACACACACACACACACACACACACACACACACACACACACACACACACAATGTTTAAATCATCTTTGGAACACAGATTTATTCTTGTTTATAGTGCCTTTGTCCACACTTAACTTTTCTAAAGGGAACACCTAACTCTTCTGCCTTGAATGTGTCCATAGGTGTATGTTATAATAATGCTTCCTGCGCTCTTTTGTGGAAGTCTTGATTTCCGTAAGCAGGGGAGTTGAAGGGGCTAGAAAAATCTCCCTCGGTGATTAGCAGAAGATGCAGACAAATGATAGTAAGGTAACACAAGACCTCATCCAAAAACTCTGATCAGCTCAGCCTAATTGGTGTTTATACAACACGTCACCAGACATGAGCAGAACAGATAGTCTTCTCAAGTAAATATGAGTCAGCCATCAAAATGAGACACATTCTGGGACATAATACAAATGTTGATAAATTTTAAAGATTTAAAATCAGTCAAGCATGTTCTCTAACAACGAAGGAATTAATTGAAAATCAGTAAGAGAGCTACATCTGGAAAATATTCCTAAGTATTTCAGGGAGCAGGGGAGGAATGGTGAGGGAAACTAGAAAGTGGTTTGAGGGGAGGGGGAGGGGAAAAGATTGTGGTAGGGTGTGACCGGGAGGGGGAGAGAGAGTGGGATGTAATGTGAATAAGTAAAAACAAAAAATTATATTAATTTTTTTTAAAAAGTGATTTGAACAGAAAGCAGTCAAAACACAGCACATAAAAACTGGCAAGGCCATGGAGGAAGTTTGCAGAGGAGATGTAATGCCATCAGATTCTAAGATTCAGACAAAGTCCCAAACAGGGCATCAAATCAAAGCTATTAAATCCAACGTAAGGAGAATATAGAATAAAAGTAATAAAGATAAGAGTGGAAGTCAAATGAAAAACATCAGTAAGAAAACAGGAGGGCTGGAGAGATGTCTCTGTGGTTAAGAGCACTGATTGTTCTTCCAGAGGTCCTGAGTTCAATTCCCAGCAACCACATGGTGGCTCACAACCATCTGTAATGGGATCCGATGCCCTCTTCTGGTGTGTCTGAAGATAGCTACAGTGTATTCATATTCATAAAATAAATAAATCTTTAAAAGAAAACAGTTATCTCATTCAGATCAATAAATGTTTCCTGCCCCAGGGCCAGCTCTGCTCCCTAGAAAAGTCCCCTTTAATAATACCCTCCTTCAGGGACTGTGAGGTCAAGGACCATGAGTGCTGGGCGGGGCCCCTTTGCCCTTTGTAACCACGCCTCTCCTCTCCACTCATCCACTAGACATACGGCGGACTGAAGACCTGGCTCTCCGCACCACAGAAACTTTGTGTATCCAGGCAACAGTAGGGAGGTAGAATGGTGGGATGGGCAACCACCTGCTTCCACAGAGCTCATGAGCTGTCAGGCCTTGGCCTGGGGAGCAGCTCCTCCCTGCCTCTCTGTCGATTGCTTCACGCCTATCTGGCTACGGAACATTCCTCACATTCTAGGATCAAGAGGCAGAGTTTGGTTTTTGTGGTGGCTGTCAAGGTGGAGGAAGGCAGAGAGCATCCCATGAATCAAGTTCTTGCTTCTTCCCCGAGTGCCAGCCGTTGGAAAATAACCCCACCCAGGCTCGCTCTATAAAGCCCTCCCTTGGCTTTCTGATAAACCTGAAGATATGGGCTCAGAGTTTCACCTGAGCACCAGTCCCAGCCGTGAGCCCGCTCACCCAAGCCCTCAGCCTTGGTTCCCAAGGTGCTGTGCAGACCTGCACTTCCCACATGATGAACGGGAAAGCAAAACCCTTTAGGCTGCACATGTGTACAAAATCCAGCCGTACATGGCAAATGAATGGATACATCTCCTGGTAGCTGGTACGCAACCATTGGTCTTGCGAATGCTTTCTTCTCAATGCCGTCTATCTATAAGGACAGCCAGAAGAAATGTGCTTTCACCTGCTTTTACTCTTCTACCTTCTAGGGTGTGCGGTAAGCAGGAGAACGCAATTTGGATGCACGAGCTGACACTCAAGCTCCCACAAATGAATAGAACACACATGGGCAGAGTACAAACATGAGAAGAGAGATGACTGACAGATCTAAAGACCTCTAATAAATTACTCGATTCTTCCTTGAGCGCTGTTTTCTGAGCAGATTCTGATTCTATCCCTTTAGAGGGAAGAAAGTGCACACACAGAAAGTGCACACACAGAAAGTGCACACACAGAAAGTGCACACACAGAAAGTGCACACACAGAAAGTGCACACACAGGTAAGTGCTAGAGAAGCCAGAAACACGTTCCTCGTGTAATACTGGGAATGGATGTAGTTTACGACCTGGTGATCCTTTTGCTGCCTGTTGAGTCAAGCATCACCCATATCCCATAGAAGATTTTTTATTTATTCCCAGACTTTTCCCTCTAAAGCCTTGAGCAATACTTCTAGGACATCAAACTCATCCTTGTGAGAGATGTCATTATATTTTACAATAGCTTAAAGAACGCCTATGCTATCTGAGAGCCAGGTCAAATCTGATGTCCACAGGCGTTGTTTACTTCTGTCTTTCTCCCTAGACCCTTATTTTGGGCGTTGTTTCTAAGTCAATTAGAACCCATCTTACAGACAGAGCCATATGTAGTTTGTAAAGAACTTCAATGTAAACGCGTCTTGTGCTTTGTGGTATTCACAGGGCTGAGTTTATGGTTATCAGAAAACTTTTCTCCAAGACTGTGCAGTAATTAAAGATGGTAAGAATAAACCAACTGTTGGTCAGACTCCGGAAGTCCTGGCCCAGCACCACCTGAAATTGGGTTGAACGCATTTGTGGGAACTGAGTTTCATCCCTGCCTCTTCATGGGATCATTTCCCTGCCTCCCTATAAAGCTTACAAGGACCCTCCACAGATCCCAGGCCAAAACCCCACAAAGTCTTAGGTGAGGGCGTAAACTCAACCTTGCACGGATATTGGCTCTGTCCTGGGCCCTCATGAGGCTGTTGAGTGGGCATGCAGGCCCACACCACCATAGGAACATGGAGAGCAGACAAGATTTGCAGTGAAAACTGTACTGGGGCGCCATAAGACCATACAAGATGGGAGTGTCATTCTACAAGAGCCAACATTTGCTGGGTACCAAAACCAGATGAGGAGAGAGACAGAGACAGAGAAATGAAAGAGAGATAAACAGAGAAATGTAGACCAATTTCCCTGATGAATACATGTCTTTAACTTCTCAATAAAGCTCTTGTGAAGTATATTTAAGATATATTTTAAAAGATCAAATACCATGACCAAGTTTGTTTCATCCCGAGGATACACCATAATTACCAATGAATACTCATACTATAACAAAGGGGCAAGAACCACGTGATCATCTCAATAAACACAGAAAAGTATTTGACAAAGTTCCATGTGCCTTGCTGGCAAAAAAGTCCTAAGAAATCAGGAATGAAAGGGATATGCCTCAGCAAAATAAAAATATACCCAAACTGAATTAATGGAGAAAAACAGAACAAATTGTCTTTAAAATCAGATACACACTACGAGTGCCCACTCTTGTTGTTGTTATTCAGTAGAGCGCTGGAGTCTTAAAAAGAGCAGTAAGGAGAGAGAAATAAACAAAGAGATACAAAAGGCTAAAGGAGAAGTCAAGTCTGCAGGTGACAGGACCTACACTTAAATTGTGCGGCTAGAGAGATGGCTCAGTGGTTAAAAGCTAGGACCTAGCAGCCACATGGCAGCTCACAACGGTCTGTAATTCCAGCTTCAAGGGATCACACACACACACACACACACACACACACACACACAACACACAACACAAATGCACATAAAATAAAATAAATAAGTCATTTTTTAAATTAGCCAGCAGTAGGAGCAGCAAAGGATCCTGGGAACCATGCAGTTCTTAAAACAGCTATGTTTAAGGGGAGAAAAGAGATCCTACTAGTACCATCCGAACTCTGTCAGCTCTGATAAACACTTTCAGAGAAGTAGCAAAATATAAAATTTACATACAAAAGTCCACAGCATTTCTGTATACCAATAGTGAGTTGGCAAAGAAAAAATACCATGCACAGTAATGTTTTCTAAATACCTAGGAATAAACCTAACCAAGTTCATAACTGGTAAGAAATGACAACAGCCTTAAGTGTTGCCTACAGGCGAGTGTATAAGGAAAATACGGTACATATACACAATGGGACTGTATTCGACTGTAAGAAAAAGAGATCGCTTCCTCTGCTGGAAAATGGATGAAAGCAGAGGTTATTATGTTAAGAGAAATAAATCAGATCCAGAAAGAGACCAGAGGCCTACAGCTTTACGTGAAAAAATCCTAATTCTTGACATTGGAAAGGTAACTCAGAAGAGTTGAGAACTATGGCGTCTGAAGCTTAAGTGTGAACTAACTCTCCTACAGGCCAGTCCAGCCTAGTGACTTTTGCAATGGTCTTCCCCTTGAAGATCCCACAATCTAGTTGACATAATGAAATCTAGATTCTACGTGTTAAGGCAGCGTGCAATTATATCCACTGAGAGAAGAAGACGGAGGGTGTGCCCTCTTTACTGATTCAGCTAGCCAGCACGTCTCCATCCCTAAGACACACCAGCCTTTTACCTTAGTTTAGAGGTTCATCAGGGAACCAACAGACAAGTCCCTTCTCTCAGACAGTGAAAGCAACAAGCAGAGTGTTCTGAGTCAGAGGTGATATTTAAAAAAAAATAAATGAAGTGTACCACACGAGGGGATCAATTCCAAACCGTGGGTAAAGTTAATGGAGCTCCAGGCAGTAGCTAGATGACTTTAGCCTTGTCACGCCAGAAGGGGGCAGCAGAGAGCAAGATTGCTGGCACCTGGAGCTGAAAACCGGCTGCCTAAGAGAAAGGGCTGAAGACAGGGGTGTTAGCACGGGTGGTACCGCTCTTGTTAAAGGAATGCAGCCAGGCTTAGCAGAGAGTAGATACCCAAGCCTCTCCGCAACCACACCGTCCCAGGCTAACCTGCTATTGGCTACCCAGATGCCTGTTGGCAGGACTTGTTTAAAGATTGTTAGAAGAAAGCAAAGTAAGGACTGCTAAAATGAGGTATAATGGCGCACTCCTGTAATCCTGGCCCTCGGAGGCTGAGGCAGGAGGATAGTGAGGTTGAGGCCAACCTAGGATATGTAGCAAAACCATGTTGAAAAGGCAGAGAAGAAGGAGGAGGGGGGCAAGAAGAAGAGGATGGGGTGGAAGAGGAGAGGGAGTGAGAGCAGGGGTACAATGGGAGACAAGTCAGAGGGGTGCGTGGTTTGTAAAGCCTGGTTGTGTTCACAGTGCTGGAGCTCGCTCTGACAGAACCATGAACCACTCTGGAAAACTTAGCAGAAGACAGGTGGATTTGATGCATGTTTTACAAGGAATCACTCTCCCGCTGCTCTGAGGAAGGCGATTGTGGGTAGAGAAGGTCAAAGGTGGAAGTCACTGGCCCTGACTGGGAATGTGATAACAACGGGTTAATGAGATGTCACAAATAGATCCAACGCGATAGATATAGATAGGCTACGCCCGGGGTGTGAAAGATACGGAAACATCCAAGATGGCTTCAGACGATTCCGCCTGGGCACTGAGAAAGATGGAGCTGCTCTTAACTGATAGGGGAGAGCCTGTGGGCGGAGCTGGCTTAGCTGAGAAGAGGGTGATGCCTGTTTGTATCATATGGAGGTCCGGATGGAGATCCTGAATACGCAGTGCAGAATCTACAAGAAAGATATGGAACTGGGAGTGTAAATGTGGGATTCAAAAAGCCAAGAACAGAGGGGCTGGCGAGATGGCTTAGTGGTTAAGAGCACTGACTGCTCTTCCGGAGGTCGTGAGTTCAAATCCCAGTAACTACATGGTGGTTCACAACCATCTGTAATGAGATCTGTAATGCCCTCTTCTGGTGTGTCTGAAGACAGCTACAGTGTAATCATATACATCAAATAAATAATATCTATTAAAAAAAAAGAAAGAAGAATAAAAGCCAAGAACGATCCCGGAAATACAAACGGCAAGACAGCACTTCCAAACAAGATAAAGGATGGAGTTACAACAGCAGATATAGGTGAATGGTGCGCTCCAGTGAGTAGTAGGGCAGGAGGCTGGAGGCAGAGTTTCGGGAACCAGAGTTGGGAAGAGTCGTAGGCTTGGTTTTCAAGGAAGTTGGGCAGAAATAAAACCGTGCCAATTCTCCACTCGATTCTTGCAGTTGTCATCTAATTAGCACACGTTTACTGGGCACCTGCAGGACTCTGTTCCGCTCCAGATGTTAAAAATAAAATCACTTATCGAACACCGCACTCGATAAATAGAAGAAAACTCCATTTAATCCTTGCAGCTCTCTAAATGAAGATTCTCCCCAGTCAAGCAATAAGGAAACCAAGAGCCCCCAGTCCTCTTAGCCTACAGGGTAGCATGGAGTCAGGAGTCAGAATTAGAACCTGACAGTGTGACCCGGGGGACCTTTGTCCTTAACAGTCTTCTTCACTGCTGGGGCAGGATAAGCTGCCCAAGCATCTGCCAGGTGCAGGGCCAGCAGCCATTGAATTACTGATTGTGGAGCCAAGGGCTCAGCTTTCGAGACACACCCTTATCAGAGATCAACTAAGGAGCCAGAAGCAGCAGTTCCAGGAGGGAAGGTGGCTGCTGACCAAGATGGAGGTCATGGAGCTGCTGTTCTGGTCTCACCCAAAACGAGCCAGTTACTCCTGCCAAAATGTCAGTTCCCCATTGCTTGGCGCCACAATAGACTAGGGTGAAGGGTGGACGGACAACTGCGGTCTCTCACTGAGCGTTTGAAGTGCCCTCCAGCAGCAGTGAGGGCACTGCTCCTCCCTTCTCCTCTAACCCCATTTCAAGACAGAGAAACCGAGACCCATACTTTTAGACAATTTCTGTGGCCAAGACCGACTGTATTCACACTCATATCCGAAGACTTGGTTAATTGTCCTTGGTCCACAAGACTCTAGTAATTCATGTCAAAGATTAGGCTCCCCACAGCAGGCTGGGGTGGTAGGATTGTGTGTGTGTGTGTGTGTGTGTGTGTGTGTGTGTGTGTGTGTGTTTGCCTGCTCGTGTCAAGTTCATGTCTCTAGCCCAGGGCTGACACTCCCTACCACTCCCAGGCAAAGGAATTTCTCTTCAGTTCAGCCCAACTTCCAGAGGCGTTTAGGACTCAGGCAGCAGACTAGGCAGAGGGGATAGCAAGAAGGAACCCGCTAGCCAGTGCATACACTGGGGTGTCCCTCCCTGATGGATGTTCACACCTGGGTCCCAGAAGGGTATGCAAGGAGATTGGTCACAGTCTCATCGAAGCAGTGAGGGATGAGAGTGCCTACTGAGGTGAAGTGGTTGTTTAGCCGTGAGAACCAAGCATCAAGAATAAAGGAAGGAATCGGGAGGTAAGGTGTATTATGTAAAAGAAAAATGAGGGGAAAGGAAACAGATGCTGCAGAACAATGGAGAGCATAGGAACCCATTTATGAAAAAGTGCACGTACATGTGTGGTGTGCGCAGAAGGCTGTGCAGCTGTGGCTGGCAGCTGGCAGGCATCTGTTCCCTCCAAGAAAGCACTGGGGGCCTCCTCTGCTGTGACGGGAGCCAGCAGGTAGAACAGGCAGCACGCTGCCTCTCACGACTGTGCAAGGAACTGGGGACAAGGTGGTGTGACGGTTCATCTTTATTGTCCACCCTACATGATCTGCGGTCACCATGGAAATGAGCCTCTGGCCCATCTGTGAGGGATTTTCTAGACTAGGTTAGGCAAGGTGGGAAGACCCACCCTAAAGGTAGCAAGGACCATCCTCACTGGCTGGAGTCTTGGGCTGAATGCAAAGGAGAATTGAATATGAACTTGCAGTCTGTCCTTCCTGACTGCAGATGTCTTGGGACCAGCTGATACAGGCTCCTGCCTCTGTGATGGAAACAAAACAAAACACCTTCTTCATTAAGTCACTTCTTGTCAGGTATTTCATCTCAGTGATGAGAAAAGTAGCCAATACCGGGCAGAGTTAGGGAAAGAGACACCATCTTTATTTTTTTAAAGCACTCTGTATCATCTGAAGTTTTTGCAAAATGATTTAGTCATGAATGTGTCACAACAGATATGCATGTAAGAGAAGGGGCAGGAGGGGTATTACTGGCTAAGGGCCAAGGGTCACAGGAGCTCTTGGAAGAAAGACCAATCTCTCCTATGCTATGGCAACCCAGCAAGCAAACACCATACCCCATCCCAAGCACAATATCCAGTGTCTGAGAAAGAAGACGGAGTAAATCATATTGTATCTCCCATAGCAAACTGGTTCCAGGAACTGAAGAATATATATTCTTCTTGTACTTCTTGTTGCTGTAATAAAATGCCATGGCCAAAAGCAATTTACAGAAGCATTTGGGGAGGAGGATTATGATTCCAGAGGAAGAGTCCATGGAGAAAGGAGAGGCATGGCCTCAGGCAGCTGAAGCAGGCAGCTGAGGGAGCACAGCTCCACCCACAGGCAAGAAGAAAGCAAACTAGAAATGTAGCAAGGCCATAAACTCAAAGCCCACCCGCAGTGATGTATTTCCTCCAGCAAGGCTCCACCCCCTAAAGGTTCCATAACCTTCCCAAACAGTGCCACCAACTTGGGACCAAGTATTCAAATACTCAGGTGGGGAGCATTCCTCATTCACATCCTCCAACACCCTGTGGTCTCCTGCAGGCTGACACAGACCCTTACCTGGAGAGGCTCTACATGAAGAACTTACCTTCCTCCATGAATGTGGGCCAGTGAGGTCCTACTATCATCTCCCAGATCACGGACCTCCTTTGAGCCTTGTTCTCTGCATAGCTGTGCTTTGTACAGAGTCCTGTTCCAGTCTTCTCCAAGGTACACTTCCCCAAGACAGACCGCCCAAGAGCAGATGAGAAAAAGTAACAGAAATTATGCCGAGGGACACATCCTTCCAACCTAACTCCCACCCTGAGCTTTGCTGTGCAGTCTTCTGGCCTGCAGAGAAAAAACAACAGGATCAATCACTGGCCAATAGAATAGCAAACATTTTATCCTCCATTCCATATGCTCTAAATACTGTGATACACTGATCATTAAACTGAGGTCAAAGGTTCCCATCCTAACCCTGGTTCTGTCGATTTTAAGTTATATCCCTTTACAGGGAAGTATAGTCATATAAATAATGAATTGTTATTATTACTGTTGTTATTATTATTTTATTATTATAATTATTATTATTATTATTATTGTAGATGGGGATAATTAACAGGTTTGTCTTACAGAATTGTTATGAGGAATCAGAAAGGTTCACAAGTGTTTGAGTGTTGTTGCTCAAAGCTTGTACCCACGTGTGTTATGGGAAAGTGGAGAATTCTGCAAGTTCCACATATTGCCCGTGCACTTAGAATGTGCAGGGGGTGAGGAGGAAGAGGTCCCCCGGTAGGCAGGATGTGCCTGCAACGAGGCTGGAGATGATCTCTCTTTCAACAGGAAAGGCTACATGGATGTGCACTCATATCAAACCTGATCTGCCTGTCCTTGGAGAAACAGAAAGACTCCTTCCGGTTGTCTTGAACCTGGGGCTGCTTACCTGCTTCTCTCCACGTGCCCTTGAACTCCTGTCATTTTCCACAGATGGCATTTACCTCATGAGCAGAAAAGGAAGAAGAAAAAGAAGAGGAGGATGGAGTAAGGAGAAGGGAGAGGGAGGGGGAGGAGGAGGAGGATGGGAGGAGGAGGAGGGGGAAGAGGAGGAAGAGGAGGAGGAGGAGAAGAAGAAGAAGAAGAAGAAGAAGAAGAAGAAGAAGAAGAAGAAGAAGAAGAAGAAGAAGAAGAAGAAGAAGAAGAAGAAGAAGAAGAAGAAGAAGAAGAAGAAGAAGAAGCAGCTATGCTTGCACTCAGTTCCTTTCATCATTGTGTTATTTGGCGTCATTAACCTAGCTTTTCAATAAGTAACATCCAGATGTCTGTCCCATCTGAGTGTTTTTAGTGATTAAGTTCTGTGGATGACCTTGAGCAAACCTAGCATTCCTCTTTCCACCCCTACTCCTCTCCTTAAGTCCCCTCATGCCTCTGCTCTCCTTTGGAAGGCTTTTGGCCAACCCCTTTGAAGCTGTGTGCCCACATCCTCTCCCAGGAGTTCAGGTATCTGATACACAGCTTAAAGGCTCAGTGCTTCCCCTGTCTCCTGCACTGACCTTCTGGAGTAACATCTATCAGCCACGGTCCCACCACTGTGCTTTAAGCGGCACTCAGGGACTGGACTCCTAGATCATTTGGGCGGATTTAGCAACACTCGGATCCCCAGAGCTGACTCTATGTGAAGAATCAGAACCCCTAAACACAACTAAACTTTTAGATTAGGTCCTTCCTAGGGAATTCTGATTATTATATATTGGGAAACATTGCCACGGTGGTTCTTTTTACAAATGTGAGCGGGCAGGGTGTGTTTCTGATTCTCCTAATCCACACTGGTTAATTAAAGAGTTCGCCAACAGGGGGCAGCACAGACGGAGCAATTGGGCTTCCGGAAATTCATTGTGATCTTTCTAATTTCTTCTAGCAACGGCTATCACAAAAAATTACCCTACCATTAATTGCACAGAGCTGCCTGTTTATGGAGCCTCTCCAAAGTCACAATTCATGACGTCCTTCAACATGCCTTCAAAGCAGGCAGTCCACCTTCGTGTTAGCAGGGCGATCTGTGGTCTGAGAGACGTCTGATATCTTCTCTCAGACTTTATGGCTCATAAATAGCAGAGACTGACTTCACAAAGACTCTGGGGGAGGGTTGGATGAAATAGGACCCACACGTGGTTGCTATCTTGTAAAACTTAAAAGACAGAGGACTGAAGAGCTAACCCCAGTTGGTAAAGCATTTATTTGCCTTAGACGTATGAGAAACTGACTTTGCTCCCCAGAACCCACAGAAGATAAAAACAGGCACGGCGACCATGCACTTGCAACCCCTAACATGGAGCTATGTATGTGGCACCTGGGGCTCACTGACCGATCAGCTTCAACTACTGGGATAGTCCAGGCCACTGAGAGAATTTGTCTCAATCAATCCATGGATCAACAAGGCAAAATGAAAACACAATGCTCGCCTTTGGGAGTTTGGCTCACTGAGAAAGCACAGATAGATGCTTTTAGCCTGCACAGAGCCACTTCCCAAAGAGGTCAGGCAAACAAGTGACGCTGGACAGTGGACATATGTGAGAGCCCTCTCTGTTCTTATAACATTTACTACTGTGTCTCAAGCCTTAAAGTGGACACAAAGTAGCTAGAGTCTTACCAAAATGCAGACCACTGGGCCGGAGAGATAGTTCAGTGGTTAAGAGCACTGACTTTTAGAAGAACAGTCTAAAAGTTCAAATCCCAGCAACCACATGGTGGCTCACAACCATCTGTAATGAGATCTGATGCCCTCTTCTGGTGTGTCTGAAGACAGCTGCAGTGTATTTACGTGTAATAAATACTTTAAAAAAAAGTTTAATGCAGACTGAGTCTGCAGGGGTGAAGCAGGGTCCTCTGCACTTTCTAGATAGCTCCTTCGTGATAATCTAAAGTAGGGCCACAACCTACACCCTCCTTCGTGAGTGGAGGCCCTCAGTCAGCATGGTGTGAACAGAGGGGCTGTGGGCTCCAAGGTTCTATCTACCTCTACCCACGAAGGTCCCTCTAATGCTTAACGACATACTGCTCATTTGAGTCGCTTTATACTCAGCTGAAGATCCTATGATAATGCCAGAATTGCAGGCTCCTAAATACAGAGCCACTAATTCCTAATGTGATGGAAAAACAAAGAATGCAGGCTTTGCTCGGAGCCAAGGAGGGGCTGCTTGTTTGTTTGGGTTTTCTGCAGGGTTTATCAAGGAAGCTCTTGTCTCCCTGAGGACGCCGTTCCTGGAGCCTTTTTTGGTTGTCACGACCCGCTGCTAGCTTCCCATTCGTACATGAGACAGGAATACACAAACTGCCAAGCACGGCCGGCAAACAGCACAGCACCCACGAGAATGCTCTGCCCACAATGCTCTGCAGTGGTGCAGCTGTAGAGAAAGCCTGCTGCATTCTGGGTGACTCACGCTCCACAACATTTTTGGCAACTCAGTGAGTGATATCTTAAAATATTGCCCCAGATCCCAGACAAGAGAAAGATCACAGGATAGCGATCCGAAATGGGAGCCATCGGGGCCACGTGCTTACCACAAGGCAAGAGAGCTGAGTACTTGGACGGGCGAAGTAACTAAGCGTGAGTGCCACTTCAGTCGCCAACGATCCGGATGGAGCTGGACGCGTTCCCCACAATCTCTCAGCCTTTATTTTCTCAGATATCAAACATCGAGTCCCTGAGCGCTGTTTCAGGAAGCCAGACGCACGAATTTGGCTGGTTTGTCTTGTAAGGGCTGCTTGCTCACGGAAGAAATGAGGGATGCCTACACACATCATAATTTTCGTAATGTTTTAGAATTTATTGGTTGACAATTTTGTATGTGTACATGGTGTGTTTTGATCATAATCCCCCTACAGAGAGAGAGAGAGAGAGAGAGAGAGAGAGAGCCCATCTTCCCCATTCCCTCTAAATTTCTTCTCAAATCTCTCTGCTGCTTTTATAATTCCTTTTAAAACCTGATGTGAACTCCGGATTTTAAATGTTGGTTGTTGACGAGGGAGATGACTCAGTCAGTAAAGTGCTTGCCTTGAAATTTTGGTTTGGATCCTCACACCCAAGTAAAACCTGGCCTTCTAGTCCCGGAGCAGGGAAGACTGGGATAAATGGATTGATTGCACAAACTCATTGGCCAGCCGGTCTAGACAGATACGTGAGTTCCAGCTTTCTATAACTATGGCACAAAAACCATTGAGAACCATATCTATGTTAACCCCTGCCCTCCATATTCCGGTGTCCACACACGAGTAGATACAAGCACACCAGTGTTGATTAAGGCATGAATATCAGGGATAATTAATGCTGCTAGGTGCATCTTCTGGCACAACTAGACTCACATTAATATAGTTTACGTTGCCTCTTTACAGGGGAGGCAACTCCGATGTGACCTAAGACATTGGATTTTTCATCTCCAAAGGTCGGTTACTTCACATGAAGAATGACAGTGATAATATCCACCTCACAGGCCTCCCAAGAAAATTAAAATTAACTGAAATAATGAGTGGGGGGGGAGGGAACCCTTCGGTCAGTGCCTGGGCTCTGTGTAAAAGAAGGCGTTTATGCTCTGGGCCTCCAGCCCCAGATCGACACCTGATTGGTTACCTCGCTAAAGAAGAGGCAGTCGTGAAATCGGAACCTGCCGGGACTGCAATCGGAACCTCGCCCAGCCTCTTTCTGCTGGAAGGAAGTTCAGGACTTCAGCCATCTCTATCCCTGCTCCACGCGCGGGAACAAGGGGGTTGGAAATAAACATTGCGTGCCCGTCAGCACACCCGCATAGATTCAGAGCACGCCACGCTGACGGGATACCCAGTGGTTTTACTCCACTACCAGGCCAAAGACACTAATGAAGTTGTCACCGCTGAAGGTTCTTGAAAGAGTAAATAATGACAGGGAAAAAGAGAACCACAGCCTTGGACCAAATACATTTTGCATAAAGGACTCCATGCTACTGTGCACCAGAGACCCATGCTGCCACGTGCTTCACATCCCCCTCCTTTTTTTTTTTTTTTAAATAAGAAATGGGGGTGGGGGAAGAAGCAGAAAACATCCAAATGTTTATCTGGACAGTGTAGGAGAAGGTAAGTTCAAGCATATAACTAGTCATACTTTATGGCATGGAGAAAGCCTGGGTGGGAGAAGCATCTCGCCCAATCCCTTTAGACAAGCAAACTGGGGCATCTGGAGATTAAGTAACGGATCCCATACCTCAGCCTGCAGTGACCATCTTGGGAATCCAGACTTAGATGGATCATTTCTGCTTGACTCAGAGGTTACCCTCCAGCCTTGGCTAGAGGGAAACTCAGAGTCCTGCTCTACGCTGTGACATCTAGCCCTTACTGTGAGTTGGGCACCATCCTTAGTACTTGGAGGGAGGTGTGGCAGGGGCTTACTCCTTTTATGTTTGAGGGTACAACCCAGTTCATAAAAAGACACAAATAACTTGTACAAGATGGCTTCGGTTAGCTATGGCTGATAGGGAAGGGCAAGTTAGAGAGGAGCTCCAAGAAGCAATATTTACTAGCCATGAGACTTGCTGGATAAGAAGGCCCTGGTCTTGTGGCTTTCAGGTGGAAGGAGATTTTGGCTGGGAAGGGACAGCAATCCCATAGGTCACCTCAAAGACAGGCGAGGAAGGCAGCATAAACCGAGGAAGCCTGTGGCTGGAAGAGTGGGTGAGGCGGGGATTGGAGGAGGGTAGGTCAGACAGAGGCACGGGCAGAGACAGGAGGCATGGACTTGCCCAGGTCCTCCTGGATTGTCAGGTAGAAGCAAGACTAAGACATGAACTCAAACCTCTGAGCTTGCTGGTTTGGTGATTTCTATACAGGCGTTTGCATCATCGTGGGGACCATATGGTAAGTCACCACATCAACTCAAGGGGTGACACTGGCCCTCAGTCATATGATTCTTACACTTAGGGCCTGGCAAGGGATTAGCCTGCAGAGGTCCAAGGAACCCCAGGAACAGAGTGACCAGGCTGGAGAGTGCCCCCCTTTTCCCATTAGTCACAGTCACAAATCAACCCCACACGCCTAGGGAAAGGACATCACTATGGCGAAGGACTACTTTTTAGTCATTGGAGTTTTGGTTTGGTTTGGTTTGGTTGGATTTGTTCTTTTGTTTCTGTTTAAATGGGAACTCTCTTTGTAGCCATGGCTTCCCCAAAACTCACTCTGTAAAGTAGGGGAATCTTGACATCACAGGAATCTGCCTGCCTCTGCCTCCCCATTGCTGGGATCAAAGGGCTGCACCACCGTACAGCAGAATTAATTTTTAGTCACACAAGAACTCACAGATACACTTTCCTTGTTTTAAAAGGGGGACTTAAAACAAAATATGACCCTGCAGTTAGTGTCCCCTGAGACTCCTCCCCTTTCAACTTGGTCCCTTGTCAGCCTCTGTCTCTTTCCCACCAAGAACTAAGTATTTCCTCAGCTCAGCCAATGTTTTTCTAGATACTATCTTACGTCTTGAAATGTATGTGCTGTATCATGCGACATTTTGTAAGTTTGTTTTAATGCATTCAAACAAATTATGCATAAAAACTTACAATTTGATTTTGGCCCATTACACTAAGAAATGGGGTCGTTGAATATATATTCACCTCATTTTTCTAGTCGCCGTGTAATATCCCTTCATGTGATATATATATGAATCGCAGTTTAGAATGCTTCCAACTTTTTTTTACGTGTAGAGGTATTTTGCCTAAATGGATGTCTGGGCACCACTTTTATGCCTGGTGCCTGCAAATTAATATAGTTTATATTGATATTTTATATTTTATATATTTTCTTAATACGGCAATGATGGAAGAAAGCATTAGATCACCTGAAACTGGAGTAGCAGGAAGTTGTCAGCCACCAAGAAGCTTCTGGGAATTGAACCTGGGTCCTCTGGAACAGCCAGTGCTCTCAACCACGAAGCCGCCTGTGCTAGCTAATTGTGTGTCAGCTTCACCCGAGACATTTTGGAGGAAGAAACATCAATTGGGAAAATTCCCTCACTACATTTGGCCTTTGGGAAAGCCTGTGACATGTTTTCTTAATGATTGATGTGGCAAGGCCCAACCTATGGTACGTGGTGCCAGCCCTGAGCTGGTCCAGGTTCTGGGCTCTGTGGGAAATCAAGCTAAGGAAGCCACGGAGAGCAAGCCAGTAAGCAGTCATCCTCCATGGGCTCCGCCTGCAGGTTCCTATCTGACTTGAGGTCCTGCCCTAACTTCCCTTGGTTTGCTACCAGAAACTGTAAGATACAATAGAATCTTCCTCCCAAGTTACTTGTCGTCGATGTGTTTTACGGCAATGTTGCAGGGTATCTCATCGCACTGTGAGCCCAGTGGTTGTACTGTTTACAGGAAAAAAAAACAACTGTTTCTAGTTGGGTTTTGGCTCAATCTTAGCACATACCTTCAATCCCTCTGGCTGGAATACAGACACACCCTTCGTATGCACCTTTAATTCAAAACAATGAAGGTAAGATTCATGGAAGGAAGCTCCCATGTTTGAAAGTGATGTCTAATCCTCCTGGGCTGACAAAATAATGGATCAGAAAAAGATTTGACAGTATAGGTTACGCCCAATTCTCATGAGAACAGTGAGGAAAGAGAAGCTACTTTAGAGATAACAGGAGAGAGAGAGACAGAGAGACAGAGAGACAGAGAGACAGAGAGAGAGAGAGAGAGAGAGAGAGAGAGAGAGAGAGAGAGAGAGAGATTCTACCAGGTACCAGGACAGTTGTGCAGAGACAGGGTGCAGAGAAAGAAAAAAATAGACACAGGTGAAGACAGAATAAGCCAGAGAATAAGGAGGAGTCAGGAGATCAGGCTGTTCAGAGCTAGTTCGAGGCCAAGCAGAGCAAAAAGTCAGAGACTGAGAGAGAAGCAAGATTGAATCAGTCAGCTTGGAGAGGAGTTTGAGTCAGAATGGCTGAGCTGACCAGCCAGCCAAAGTTCAGAAAGAACTATGAAGGGGTGAGATAATTCAGAAGTAAATCTCAGAGGCTAAAAAAGCACTCTAAGCCTAAATAAGATTGTGCAAAGGTTAGAAGCTTCCGGGACTGGGCCTACGTTAGTGAAACAACAAACCCAACAGGTGAATAAAAGCTACTTTTACGTGGCAGCAATAGAAACTCTGAGGCATCATCTCTCCAGCCCCTTCCAATTCTTTTGATGTCACAGCAAACTGTGCAATGAAACTTCTCTGTGTACTTCTTGTGAGGGTTCCGTGCCAAGGGCCGACATCAGCATGAAGAGGGGCTGAGAGAGGGGTTATCTGGGAGCAGCAAAAAGAACGACTCAGAGTCAAATCTCAGGTCCAAGCTGATGGCCTGTGCTCTGCTTGATCCAGCTTTTCCAGTCGGCTTTTCTCTATGCTCTGTGCTCTCTCTGGAGACGTCTCTGTCTATGTTCTGCTTGCTTGGTAGTCTAAGAGATCTGTCTGTCCATGTCCTGCTTGTGTGTGTGTGTGTGTGTGTGTGTGTGTGTGTGTGTGTGTGTGTGTGTGTGTAGAGTGTGTGGGGGTGTGTGTGTCACAGTTCTGGATAGCTCATCTCCTGCAGAACACGGGTCTAGTCTTTAATTTTACCCATAATCCAGTCATTTACTCCAGGCTTCCTTTTGATTATCTTATGAATCAGCATCCCCTGACTCCAGCCCTCTGATTCTGACGAGCCAGCAAGCAGACATTTTCTCTTAACTTTGTAAAAGAATTCAGAGATCTGTCTGCCTTTGTTAAGCACAGAGGACAAGCCCTGAAATGACCACTTGAACCACACTGACCTAACCTCACTCTGTCCTAGGCTGACCTTGAACTCGGGAATCTGCCTGCTTTTGTGTCTTTCTGACAAGCTGGCTCATGCTGTAGCTGCCTTTGTTCCTCCAGATTCATGAAGCCCCTAATCCATAGCGCACCCTTATATTTTGCATAGTTGAGAAATTATGTATATTTTGAACTCATGTATTTAGAGCTTTTTCCAATAGCCCTTAAGGGCTGTCCCGAAAGTCCCAGCATTTACCACTTTGCTGAGACATAACACCTTCGCCTCCTGAACTCAGGCTGTCGCAGATAATCATGGAACATTAACACAAACAGGGAGGACACCCCTCAGAGGAATGTGAAAATATGATGTATATGAGTACACAAATAAGCCTTGCGCCCACAGCACCCATCGACTCTTGTGGAGGCTCCCACTGCGGCCCTGTCCCAGGGGCAGGGACCATGTCACTCTGTCCCCACCAGGGTGACACTGGGCCCCATGGTTCCTCTCAGAAATATGGAAGACTCAACTCTTATTGCAAAGAGAGCTGAGTCAGTCACAGTCAGTTATCTCGCTGTGGAAGACCCACCCTTACCAGGACAAGCCTCCTCCCTTTGAGACCCTGTATGAGGAGGAATCACTGGATGCCCTGCTGAGCTCCCACAGCTCTTACATCTCTGGGACCCTGAGAATTGAACCTGCACTTTTCTCTCACAAGCAGGAGTTTGATCCCCTTCCACAGAGTATAGGGCACATTGGCATGTGTCCCAGCACACCAAGATCACAAGGTGCCACTCCACTCACGCTCAGGGTCTTCCTAGGAATAAAACTAGTACGTGCATAGCACTGACTCCTGTGTTCCTTTTTCCATGCCTGGGTTCCCACCATTAGCAATGCTGTGTTAATTCCAAGCCGGAAGCATTAATCTATACTGATATAAGGAAAAAGGGACTACAACCAACATTGCATAGACTTTAACTTACATGACAGATTTTACTCCTGGATCAACCCTGAGACATACGCAGAAAAGAGAAAATTACGCCACACAATATAACACCATGAGATAAGTACTGTTATTCATTATACTTGAATGGACCAAGACCAAGAGAATCTACTTGTTTCCCAGGGTTAAAAAGCTAGGAAAGAAAGGAGAACCTGCAACCCATATGTTTTGAGTCCTAATTCTTTCTTCTTTTTAAAAACGATTTATTTACCTTATGTATGTATATATGTGAGTACACTGTTGCTGTCTTCAGACACTCCAGAAGAGGGCATCGGATTCCATTACAGATGGTTGTGAGCCACCATGTGGTTGCTGGAAATTGAACTCAGGACCTCTGGAAGAGCAGTCAGTGCTCTTAACCACTGAGCCATCTCTCCAGCCCTAATTCTTCCTTCATATACAGGACAATATTGTGTGGAGACTCATTTGTAACCCTAAGAGATGAGGGGAGATTTATGTCCCCAGCAGCCTAAAGGTTTCAGTGGAAGACCTTATTATCTTCCACTTCCACAGTCAGAACTTAGAAGCTAAAGATTGTCCAAGTGTGTAAGGAAGAACACGGTAAACTTGGGGAAGAGTATAAGAACCAAATTATACTTAGAGTTATACTGAACTCTAAGGAGAGAGGACAAGGCTGCACAGCGTGGGAATCATTGGTCTCTTCAACCGAAGACACCGTGCAGGCTGCCTACTTGCCTACTTCCGTCCCTTGAACCAAGGCAAAGAGAACGAGGAGGCTCTAGCTTTGCCGATGTGGAAGAAGAGCAAACCAGTAAGAGAGTAGTGGGCACAGAGGCCCCAAGATGGAAACCCTGGGCAGTCAGTGCTAAAGGCCCTGCGAGGAGGGGTTCAAGGAAAACATGGGACTTGAGAGGATCCCGAGTGCTGCATTTATAAAACGGTAAGGAGAGAAAGGATATGTTTGGTGGTCAGATATGGGGAAAGGGGGTGCCTCCACATGGGACCAGCCGCAGGATGGTATAGTATAGAATAGAGTTTATTCGGGGAATGGGGAGGCGAATTGAGAGGGTAATTGAGACAGAGAAAGGAAGGGGAGGGAGAGGGAGAGGGAGAGGGAGAGGGAGAGGGAGAGGGAGAGGGAGAGGGAGAGGGAGAGGGAGAGGGAGAGAGGGAGAGGGAGAGGGAGAGGGAGAGGGAGAGGGAGAGGGAGAGGGAGAGGGAGAGGGAGAGGGAGAGGCTCACCATGAACACATGGAGAGGGGATGTGGTGGTGGTGGTGGCGGTGGCGGTGGCAGGGGTGGTGGTGGTGGTAGGGGAATGGGAGAGAGGGGGTAAGGGGCAAGGACAGAGCAGGAGCAAGAAGGGAAGAGAGCAAGAGAGAGCGGAGGGGGCAAGCAGCCCCTTTTATAGTGAATCAGGCACACCTGGCTGTTGCCAGGTAACTATGTGCTGGAGCTTAGACAAAATGCTAACACTGAGGACATGACCACCACTATCCAAGGGAAGCACAGTAGCAGTGGGCTCTGTCGGCAGCAGAGCTGAAAGCAGGGGAGATGCTGAGTAAAAAATAAGACTCATTCAACCTGTAACCTGGAGGGCTGGGGCCGGATGCTCCCTGATGTCCCCTCAGAGTCTTCTATGGGGAAGCTGAGCCACAAGCAGACAAGGGAGTAGCAAGAGGCTCTCTCTGGTGTTTATCCCTCAGTTGGCTGTACTCCAGCTCCTTCCTTCTGCTAGAAGAGTGAGCATCAGGAAGGAGCTCTGGGCCACAAATGGACATACCCACAAGACCTCAGCAGAATCCTGCAGTGGGGAGAGACTTCTGACTGACTGATAGCTGCGTGGTCACTCTCAATTCTCTGAGGCAGCCCTTTGTTCCCCCTAGAAGCCTTACAGACATCTTGGAAAGTACTTTGATTTTTTTTCCAACAAATCTCCACAAAACAATGTGAGGAACCAGAGGAAAAGCATAGCGGCTCCAGCCAGAACAACAAGGCCGAATCCTGCCAATTCCACAGAGGTTTAGGCATCTCCTGGGGTGGGGAAGAGGACAGGACTGGGGGAGGGAACCGATATGGGGCTAGGGAGCAGTAGGCAGAACCCTGTCTCCTGAAAGACTTGATCTACCCAACAGTGCCCTAGGAGATTAAAGATCCCCACATGACCTTGGAAAATGGTCACATCTGACTAGCTCCAAGGATTCTCCACTAAGTAACCATTAACAGTTCAGAGCCAAGATCAGGCGTCAGGAAGTCTCTGGTACAATCCTCCCGTTGTAAATATGGAGACTTGGGCCCATGCAACAAGTCAACGCGGTTGCCCCAAGGCTGCTAAGGACAGTTGAAAGTAGTAAGCAGTCACTTGTGAGTAGCTCTGGACCAAACTCCCTCCCTGCCATTGCTGTGGATGCTCACAATGAGGTGAGTCTTAATGGAATCTTCATTCCATATGTGAGGAACCTATGGATTTGAGAGGTTTGGCCTAAAGCCATACAGAGCATCTTATTCCACTGTCACTGCCTTTTTACCACCTTCACCATGAAGGCTGAACATCCGTGCTCTCTTCCCTCCTGCATCAACAGAACAACTTGGATCCCGGGCCCCTTAGTTCTGAGAGTGTAGCTTGTCATGAGCATCTGTATCCTTGTCAGCTCTTCCATATGAAGCTATTAGGCTCATCAGTGACGTCCCACTATGCCTTCCCTCTGGTCTGTGGCCTTTGGCTCTGCCGTGGTTTGAATGAGAATGGCCCCCATAGACCCATAGGGAGTGGCACTATTAGGAGGTGTGGCCTTGTTGGAGTGGGTGTGGCCTTATTGGAGGAAGTGTGTCACTGCCAGTGTGTGAAGCTCAAGCCAGGCCCGGTGTCACTCTCTCTTCCTGCTGCCTGCTGATCCAAATGGAGAACTCTCAGCTCCTCCAGCACATGTCTGCCTGCATGCTGCCATGCTTCCCAAAATGATGATAATGGACTGAACCTCTGAAACTGTCAGCCAGCCCCAGTTAAATGTTGTCCTTTATAAGAGTTGCCTTGGTCATGGTGTCTGTTCACAACAGTAAAACCCTGACTAAGGCAGGCTCCTGAGTTCTGTGTATGTCACCTCCCTCCAGCTCTGAGCCACTCAGAGGGTGACTGTCCTCTCTTCTTTAGCCTCAGAATCACCTGGCTGGGGAGCTGCACCTCGCTCGTCTTACACACACTCATCATAAGTCTGCCTCTTGCCAACGTCCTGTCTTCTCCCTATGACTCTGGGCTTCCTGACAGAATAGGTGCTCAATTAAAACTTACTGAGGAAACAAAGCAAGTGTGGACCAAACTCTCTTCCGTGTTGTACTTATACAGGGAATTATGCTAAACTTATATAATCCGGAAATGTCCACTCGTTCAAAGACTGGGTGGTTGGGAATGCGTCCCTAAGGGCCTTTTACTGTGCATCACACACAGAGTTAAACAGTCGGCCCTCAGAATCAGCGGGGGGGGATGGGTTTAAGAATGCCCAAAATTTTGGCTTGCACAAGCCCTTTATATACAATAGCACAGTGTGTACATGTAACCCGTGCGCACGGTCCCCTGTACTTTCTATAGTCTTTAGATTACCTATAATGTCCAATACAGACCAATGCTCTGTAAGTAGTTTTCTGCCATATCACTTGAGTGGTGACAGGAAAAGCCTAGACACATTCAATATGAACACAATATTCTTCAAATATTTCCCACCTGTAGTTAGGGGAATCTCAGGTAGAGAGTGCCTGCTGTGTGTGCATGTGGTGTCCACGTAGGATCATTTGTGGGGTAATAATTCATGGTGGCTTAAATAGGAATGGGTCCCATGAATGAATGTGTCCGAACCCTTGGCCGTAGAGTATGGCACTATTGAGGTGTGGCCTTATTGGAGGAAGTGTCTCACTGTGGAGGCGGGCTCTGAGGTCTTGTATGTTCAAATTATTCCCACTATGGCACATAATCCCCTTCTTCTCTCTGCAGAACAAGATGTAGAGCTCTTAGCTTCTTCACCAGCACCATGTCTGCCTGTACATTTTTCCCGCCATGATGATAACGGACTGAACCTCTGAAACTGTAAGCCAGCCCCAGTTAAATGTTGTCCTTATAAGAGTTGCCTTGGTCATGGTGTCTCTTTACAGCAATAAAACCTTAACAAAAACATATTTGATCCCTTCGTGTGATATATTATGTGGTGCTATATCTCACTATAAGGTACATACAACATGTATGTCCACATGTATGCATTGCTGCAAAGAATATTCCAAATGCATTGTTCTGTAACTTTCATTTCTTATTTAATCACATGCTTCCAAACCAAGGCCCCTGTGCTCCACATGTTACTACACTTTATTTTTCAAAAGCAAGAATAGAATCTCTCCCTCTTAGCAAGGTGCTCTGGTATGTAGAGGTGGCAGCCATTAAATTATGAACACTCCTCCCTTGTTGCTATACTTGTGTCAAGGTGGGGGCGAATGAGCACACATTCACCAGTAAACAAGATCGGTGAGGAATGGGCAGATATGGTAGGGAGGGGCCTAGAGTGCAACAGGACGCTGTGTGTGTGGGAGGAGGGGGTGGGTACAAAGGAAAGGCAGAGGTTCCGGACTATGTCATCTAAATAACAGGTGGCGATAGGGTATGGGAGAAGGCGAAGAGGAGAGACAGACATGGCCCTGCTAAGTCTCAGGAGGCCAGTATGGATGAGCACCCATGAAGAGGAGCCACATAATGGGCAGCCCCACAGCAGCCTCAGCGATCAAGGCAATGACTGTGGGTGAAGCTTGCCCCAACTGGCATCCTCCTCCCTGTAATGATTCTGTCGCTGGGCTTTTCAACAACCGGAAACCTGTTTCCAAGTAGGACTTGTTTGTGTCCATCTGGAGCCTCAAAGTTCAAAACAAACTTCCAAACAAAGGGCTCCCTGCTCTATAGCTGTCAACCTTGGGCTCTGGACCAGAGGGAGCCATGACTCTGCTCCTCTGATGACTTCCACAGCCACAGATTGCCACCCCCACTTCCTCCTGTCTTTCCTGTTACCTCAGATTGCTGTGGACATCCTCTTAGCCTCGTAGGGGCAACTTTGGGGGGGGACTTTCTTTTTAAACACTCTCTTTCTAGCTTTAAAACCATGAAGAGAAAACAATATTGTTTCTCACATGGAAACGTCTTGAATCTTTTACCAGGGGTAAGCTGCCCAGTGGTCTCTCCTAAGGACTGAACTCATCAGCCTCCAGAAGGATGTGTTGTTGAAAGAATCCTGGAGTAGAATAACCGGTTAGCTGAGCTACATGTCATTAAAAAGTTCTAAGACAAGAAAAGGTTCCAGAGTGGCTGTCTAGGAGGTAACAGGGCTGTCACCAAGTATAGGTGAGAAAGAAGAGTAGCACTAAGGATCAGTCTACACCTCACTTTCATGCATTCCACTGTTTGATAGATAACTACAGTCATTGTACCCATTTTACAGACGAAGTTGACACTCATAGAGACTATTTTGTCTGAGGTCACAAAGCTGGGAAATGATGCATCTGGGAGAGCTAGTCATCTGGGCTAAAAACAGTCTCTGAGCTCCTAACCAGGCCATCAGCAATCAAGTTTATCTGATATATACTTTACGTGGCTGTCATCTTCTCTCTTGTCCCCAAGCTGGGTTGATGCTCTGTGTGTGTAGAGGACCTGTCTGTCCTCCTGAATACTGTATCCCTTCAGGACTGGCTGGAAGGTTGGCACAATAATGAAAATTCCATGTTACTACTGTTGAGTGACTGGAGGAAGGGATGTACAGCATTCTTTATTCGAGTTTGCTCTATAATCTGATTTTTATGCAATTCAAGTTTTGAGTGACAATAAATAAATAGTTTGATTATTTTCATACATATTGCTTAGCAGAACTTTCTCAGGGTGGTGGGGAGGATATAACTTTTCTCTAAGAATTAGAACCTAATAAGATAATTTGGGATTGAATAAGAAATTCCGGTCTAAATCTGTAGCCCTCTCCAGAGAAATCTGGGAGAAGAACTTAAAGGGTTATTAATCACTTACTATGATTTCAAAGACATTCCGGGCCTCTGCCCTTTTCAGCACAATGGTGTATCTTAAATGCTTCTGGTGCTTAATAAAGGAACCAACCTGGATCCTAGACATCTGTACTTCTGCACGTATCTGAAAACTTGTTACACACATAAACGATTCTATGAACCACTGCGAGAAGACTGGAACGGTCTTCACCCTACCTCAGAGGGAAAGGCAATCACGACACACCAGCAGAGTGAGTGTGGAATCCATTGACACCTCAAGTTATCTAAAGGGTCCTCAGCCACTACCATGCATTTAGGACATAGCAACAGTCTCAGCGGCGCCAGGGACAGACCTTACATTTATCCATAAGGTGTCTTCTCTCCAGTGTTAAGAAGGCAGCTACTGCACCTTAACCAGAGACCTCAGACTCAAGTACGTGCAGTCGTTCTCACAGAGAATGTCTAGTTAACCTAGAGGGGTCAGGTTTGCAAAAAGACGCTGTGCCCTAGAATTTCGAACTCCGAGAGTATGAACATTCAGTTTTCTGAGTTCACACATGTCCCCTCTGGAGTCACTGTATAGACCAGGATGGTATATACGGTCTCTAGTCTGGTTATTTGTTACATTTTTGTAAGCATGAATTAGGCTAAGGAAATGCCAGAGTTGGCAGTCATAGGAATGTGAAGAGCCTCCACCTTATGTTGGCCGGTTGTCACCAAAGAATTCAGAAAATAGCCATGACAACTAATTGCTATAACAATAACAACAACTCGAGGTAAGTTAGCTGTACAAAAGCGGAGGTGACCCAGCATCATGAGGCTATGTACCTGCTGCCTTCCTCAGATGGGAGAGCAACAGGGTGAAGATGCTTAGACCTCCCACAATTAGGGTTGGGGTATATTAGGGTCACATAACACAAGGGTCATTTTTTTTCCGACAAATACTGATACCTACTGTGCCAGGCCCTGATGGAGGAGGTCTACTGAAAAGACCCTTTTTTTGTCATACAGTGAACGTTGCTTGTGCGACAGGGGAGGTAGGCTGTCAGAGCAAATTAATCTAGTGATCCCAGAAATCAAGAGAGTAAGTAGGGGAACGGGGACACGAGCTGAAAGGAAAACGGCATCCTGAGCATCTGTCTTATTTACTGACACAGCTACCTCAGGATCCAGTTCAGTAGGAACCTGCTCAAAGCTAAACTGCACCCAGCTTGTCAGCCCTGGGCTGAGTTGGGAGCTCAAACTCCAGCAAATCCAGTCTCTCCTTCTAAGTGATAACTTTCCTCTTTCCTTCCTTATATCGGCTCACCCCCTAGGTCCCAGGTTCACCCCCACCCCACCCGCCCGTACTACTGCCCTCAGGACATCAGGGTCCCGTTTTTTTTTTTTAGGGGAGGGGGTGGAGTTGGTGTTTTTTTTTTTTTTCTTCCCACCACCCCAGCACTCAGGCAGAATGCCCTGCAGGGCGGAGCCTCAGACACGCGCCGGCGCGTCCAGCAGGTGGCAGCAGCGAGCGGCCGCGCCCCCCGAGCTGCCAAGCTGCGAGCCCACATCATGGATGGCGAGCTCTCAGGTTTCGCCTGGCTCGCCCTGGCATCCCAGACCCCAGACGACCAGCGGGATTCATGAGCCACTTGCAGGGGCCGGGGCAGGGGCCTCTGGCTCCCAAAACTGGACAAGAGGTGGGTCCCGGGGCGGGTCGCTGCTCCCGAGGCCGGGCGGGGACGCGCTGCCTCCGCCCTGCCTCCCTGTGGTCCACACCCCCTTCGGGCTCCGCAGCCTGCCGGCTGGGATAACGCGGGGTGCGCACGAGCCGGCGCTGCCAGCCTCGCTACTGCCCGGGGTTCGGGTCCCAGGTGCTGAGGACGAAGCACCTGAGTCCTCCTCGCCTGCCCCTCCTCTCTGTTCACCTGCCCTGTTCGTCCACTCGCCTTAAAGGCCAGCGGCTCCAGCCCAGACGGAGAGGGGCCAGCAGGGGGAGAGCGCACCTGAGGATACACAGCTGGCCCTGCTCTGCCTTTTCACCCTTAGGTGATGAGTGAGGCCAGGAGAAGAACACAAGATTTAAAAAGCAACCCGGGCCTCCGTTTTGAATGAACGACCCAGAGCAAAGGCATCACCATGAACACGAGCAGTAAGTGGATCCTCCTCTCCTTTGCCATGGGAACAGGGGTGGGGGCGGGAGGTTCAGGAGCCTGCGCCCGGGCTGCCTGGAAAGAGGAAGGAAGCCGGTATCCGCGGGGACACCTGACTCCTTTTTCTTCGGGTGCTTTCGGAGCTCCCTGGCACAGGGAGAGCTTTGAGGTCTGCCTTTTCCTGATGATTTTGCTAATGTTTAATCGGCAGCGCCAGTTGCCTCTGTCGGGAAAACTGCTGTCTCCTAGCTATGCCTGGAAAGGCCTAAGAAGCAGTAGTGTGGCCATTGTCTGACTGTGGGGGGCTCCCAGGAGACCTCCATGCCCACATCTGTAAATCCACGGAGGCCCTGCTTGTCCCGGGAAGAGCAGAGAGGCCGTGGGCGGACCTGGGCGGACCTTGGATGGCAAAGAGCAATTTGATAAACAAATCCTCATGAAGCCACCTTTAGGTCCTGAGGAAGATCCAGCTCCTGTTCCCTCAGTGGTCCAGGCTGGTTCCCTACCGACCTGGAGGCTGCTTAGCCTACAGGAGAATGAGAGGAAGTGGCAAACCCTCTGAGCAACAGCTTTGGCAGTAACTGCCCTGCAGAGCCTGGCCCGGACACTTAGGGCCCTGGATATCATGAAATGCACTCAAGCAACCCAGGAAGGCCCTGGTTGGGTTAATGTGACCCAGGCATTACCCTAGGAGGGCATGATTGTGTTCAACTGGCACTGTCTGGCTCTGTTTTCAACTTGCTGGCTGGGGTCATCTCGGTACCAAATCCGACGGTGGAAGCAGAGGCTCCCTGCAAGCATTCCCAGTTGGGGGTTCTGACTTTTGGGCTTAGTCCCAACTCTACATCTCAGATTGCTCAGCTATGAGATCTGGAGGAATAAATCAGAGACCTTTCTGATCAAGAACTGACAAGGTCTTTCTACAAATGCTAGAGCTTGGCAGTAAGGGCGGGGTGAGGGGGGGTTCAGCACCTGAGTGAGACGAGGTCCAGGCTAGCCCCGCTACTTCCTGACCCTCCCTCCATTTCAAGGCCTTGGCACAGAGAGAAACTGCAGAGCCGCTGGGATGGAAACGAAATGTATTTATTTACTACGTATTTGCGTGACTCACGTCTCGTCTCTGCTGTCTTCCTTTGTGTATCACATAGCTATGCTAAGCAAGCGAGTGAGGCTTGACTCCCTTCCCCTCTTATAGCCAAAGAATTTTTTTCCCTCATAGCTGACAGTCTGAAATGATATTCTGGCTTCGTACCAGACTTGGGGAGGGGGTGGGGCAAGCCCTGTCAACCCTGTCACCGGAGGGCCATATGTTTGCATCTGTGTGCTTCAGAAAAATTAAGGTGTGGATTGCCTGCCATTCCTTACTCTATCTAGGGGAATTTTTGTTTATGGGAGTCTTTCCCAGTAACTGATAGAGGAGAAGGAACTAAGAAAGGTAATTAGCAACTGACTCTGCCTTTTGCTGTTCTAGAATCCTAAGAAATGTTTGTGCTATTAGCAACACTGAGTATTATAAGCTGAAAAAAAATCCAAAAAACCAAACCAGATTTCCCTTCGTTCTGTTTTTTCTTCCTTCTGTCTAAATAATGATCAATGTAATAATGTACTTAAATGTTGTAGATGACACAGACAGAAAAAAAAAGTCTACTTTTCTAATTAGGAGATGTTAAATTTGCAGTAGTGTGGGGAAATGAGCAAGAAAATGCCCAGCACAACCTTGGGAACCCCCAAGCGCTCTATAGGGAGGATACTCAAGAGCTGGAGCACCCAGTGGGGAGTCTCAGGGCCTGAGAACTTCATCTCAACGGAGACCCTGCAGATGGAGAGAGTATAAGTCAGACCTCGTAGGAGGAACAAGGCCATAGAGCCACAGAGCAGAATATTGGCAGGAGACCGTTGGCTAGTCTGATGTGATTAAAAAAAAATGTGCCCCTTTTAGATTTGAAATGATCCAATTCACATGACTCTCAGTGTTTATTCCACCGCCAGTTAAGGGGTCCTCATGCCAGTTACTAAGCTGGGCACTTCTGTTAGCTCCACAGAGAAAACCCCCACTGGGAGATTGCTCCAGCTTTGTAGCTGAGACCTTACTGTTGGTATTTGGTCATTTCAAGCCATTTATTTAATTGTTGGATTGCAAAAGGTTCTGGGATGTGAACTGTATTTGACAGTAGGCACTATTCCTAATCGGTGGTTCAGGTGCCAACATCGAAGTTTGGGCAAACCATAACTTACTGCTCAGCTCCTAATCAGGTCATCTGGAGAATACAGGGCTATGGTTTAGAGACAACTGTAAGAGCAAGTACAGCCGGGTGTTGTGGCACATGGCCTCTTATCCCAGATATCTGGTGGCTGAGGCAGGAGGACTTCCCCGAGTTCAAAGCCAGTCTGGGCTACCTGGTAAGTTCTAGGCCAGCATGAATTACAAAGTGAGAATCTGCTGAGAGAGAGAGGGGGGGGGGGAGGAGAGAAAGAGAGAGAGAAAGGAAGGGAAGGAAGAAGATTGATTGATTGATTGATTGATTGATTGATTGGTGGAGCTTACCCTACATCAGAGGGTCCCCAGATCAGATCATCTCTCTCAGTAACAGTGTGGTTTTCAGCCTGTTGTTTCATCTGCAGAAAATTAGACTGGAATGGAAACTACATGTTACACATTTGTGTCAAATACTTGGTGAAGTACTTGTCTGCGGGCACAGCTGATGTGTCAGCAACAGGTGATTATCGGCCATCTTTACTCTGGCCATCGTTGGGACCACTGTCACCACTAAATTAACTCTGGGATGTTAGCAAGCAGTCCTCTCAGGTGTCACAGCTTCACCAGGGATTGAGTAGCATACCTGGAGGAGGGTTAAATGGAATGACAAGGAAGAGCTCTTATAAGCGTGTTTAAATTATGTTTATTAACAAGAAAGTTGCTTCTCATGCCACCAAACAGGACAGTGCCCAGCCAGCCATTACTTGGTGTGGATTTCAGCATTTTCTAGATCCTTACTTGTGATGAGCATTAGCAAGGCATCCAGAATAGTGATTCTGAGGCTGGGGAGTGGAACAAAAGGGTGCACCAGGTGGGCTCCCCACTCAGAACCCATGAGCGAAGTAGAAGGGACCACCTGGAGCAGGGTTTCCTAAACTTTTCCACTTGCCATCCCTGTTCACCTGGTAATTATTGACACAGCTCCAGGTGTGTAGCTTTATAAAAAAAAAAAAGGTACAGAAATCAAATATTTGGGACTGAAGAAATGCCTCAGAGGTCTTCTCAGCGCCCACATGGCAGCTCACAGCTGTCTGTAATTCCAGTACCAGAGAGTCTCCAAGCCTCTGTGTCACAAGTCATGCATGTGGCACACACGTGTACATGCAGACAAAACACTCATACACACAAAATAATAAAATAGATAAACCAAAAATAACGTTCAAAAGAAAGCAAATATCTGCTGATAATAAATTATAAAGAAATTCATTTTGAAATAATTCCTGGAGGTGTAAGTACTATACATTTACTCCATATTGATAACCGAAGCAAGTTTGCATACCGCCACGACGTGATCATTTATTTTTACATAATTAATTAAAGTCTTGGTTGACATTTTGATACAGTAGGGCATAGAATATTTTTGGCATTTTCAGAATTTAACCGACGTCAATTCTGAACACCATTTCATGTAAATACATAGCACAAAATGGCAGAAATATGTGTAGGGCCATTTGAGAAATTGTTGGAAATTCTGTCCTGATCCCAACCCAAAATTCATTGACCATTTTCTTTTTTTTTATTTCATTTTTTAAAAGATTTATTTATTTATTTATTTATTTATTTATTTATTTATTATGTACACAGCGTTCTGCCTGAATATATGCAGAAGAGGGCACCAAGATCCCATTATAGGTCTGGATTCACCACGTGGTCGCTGGGATTTGAACTCAGGACCTCTGGAAGAGCAGTCAGTGCTCTTAACCACTGAGCCATCTCTCCAGCCCCATTGAACAGTTTTCTATGAAAGAGAAGTCAACGACTCAAATAGCAGTTCTTAAAAGCAAATGTTCCAACACAATGCACAAAAATATATACTAAAGATATACTAATTTAGTATTTACCTGCCGAAGGATGACCGCTAAACAGTAGAAAAGATTTTACTTCCCATAATTAAACTATTATGTTTCTATCAGAGCAAAAATATTAGTAAATGCAGTGAAAACACCGCTGTTCTTAACATGCGGTAGCTTCGAATCTGCGTCCTGGTGCCCGGGTGGTGTTTGTTGGCAGCTCATGGTGCCCTAGCCCTCTCAGCTCAGAGACAGGGCACAGTGAGGTCATGTGACACAGCCCAGCCGAGACCTGCCAAAACACCAAGTTCACCACCTATTTGACTTTGAACATCTTTGCCCAGTGAGCACTCAGAGACCTTTCACCGTTGCCAAATTTTTCATAGCCCCTGCACTGTGACACAGACCCATATAAGTCGTAACACAGCGTTTGAAAGTTGTATGCTAGAGTAGAGACTGGGCTTCAAGGCTCTGGCTTTTATGGCTGCCTCCCTCATCTGGCTTTCTTTCCTCCTATATATAGGCAGTCTAATTTCAGGGATCATTTGTCTCCTGCCCCACTGAAGCACTCCTAACTGGTCTGTCCCGTCCCTCAGTTGTTCCCCAACATTCACTTTCTGTGTCACCCTCTGCAGAATTTCATGTGATCCAGCCCCATCCCTTCTCTGTGTCCTTCTTATGTTTGCCTCTTTCATCCCGCTAAGCGCTTGCTCCTCTGACCGTCGCTGTCCAGTAAGTCCTCTCCGTGTCACACCAGCCCCTCTGCCCACTCCCATGATTCATTTGGTGTCCTCTCCACCCTCCAAAGCTGCTAGGCTCTCCCCAGATTCCTATTCCAGCCATTATCTCCACAGTAGATGTTCACGGGCTCAAAGACTGTTCTCTGTCATTCTGTACGCATGCGCGTGGGCCCTGAGTGGGCCCCATCTCTGCAAATACCCAATTCCACGTGGGCTGTGGCTTCCAGCCTGTGGCAACGACATGCTCTGGGATTTTCATGAACCCAGACCGGTTGCTATCCCAGTCTAGAGTCATGGATACCACCCATCAACTGTACAGGCTCAAGCAACAATGTTTTATTGTTTGTTGAAGTTCTTGTGTTGATATCAGGAGTTCCAAAACTGGAAGAGACAGAGTTGATCCCAGTGTGCTTGAGGACCTGAACACCAGTGTCAGTTTCAGGTTCTGTAAAGCGCCATATTACTCACTGGCTCGGGGCTTCTATGGATCCTAAATGCTATGCTTTCTTAAATGGAAAACTTAGGGGTGGGTCATAATCAAGGTGGGATTGAGCATCCTACACACTACAGACCACGCCCTCTGTGCTCTTTCTCATGGCCTGGCACAGTAACAAAATTACTTTTTCTTTTGTTGGAAAGTGTATTCGGAAGTTATTTAACCCAACAAGAGTGTGACCGACAGGAAGAAACTGTGCTTTGACGAATGGATCCCTAGGTTCCAGTTCAAGAGTTTCATGATCTCAGACATAACAGATTCTATCTAGACTGTGATTGGTAAGATGAAAAAGGTCAGAGTTCTTGAGAGAACCAAATGAAATGCTCGTGGGTGTTAGCTGTCACTGAACAGGGGTGAATCTGAAGTTGGTCATTGAGTAAAGCGAGGTTCTGAACTGATGGTGTCATAGAAGCCAAGCTCTCAGATTGACGGTCATCTCCGGGTGATGGTTTCATCATTACGATAGCCACTATGGGGTTTTGTATATAAATGAAGCCATATTATTCAGGAAGATTTTTAACCCAGCATTGTATTTGGCTTACTATAAAGGGCAGATAGAAAGTAAGAATCCTGTGTGGTTGACACACGTTGTCTTGGTTTGGAAAAGGTAAGAGGCCAGGGTTTGTGGTGGTTATAAAACAAAAATAAGGGGAAAGATCCTTTAGAAAATAAATCATGTGACTTGCTACCAACTTGTAGTATGGGGTTAAAAACAGAGGAGGATTCTCACAATTGCGCTTCTGGCAGGGGCTAGAAGGGCACTATATAGGGCGATGAGAGAGTTTTCCCCAGATGTGTGGGGAATATGTAGAAAAATAAGAATCATCAATGCCTAGGGGAGGGAGGCTAGTTAAGACACCCACTCCCCAACCCTGACACGATGGCCCCTGGCCTGAAGGGGAGAAGGAAGGAACCAGAAGGTTCTGCTAGGTGCTGGGTAGGCACTACCTATCAGGGCCTGCCATTTTTGGCTCCCAGAAAGCAACCAACACAGTTCTAGGGAAGCAGCCAGGAGAAGGAACATCGTTATCCCCTCTGAGTTCACACAGTAGCCCCGGCCCACTAGAAGCCATAGATAAGAAAGGCAGTTGACAGGCTATGCCCCATTCTCCCACATCCTCACAGGGTTCACAGCAGGATAGAAAGAGGGATGGAAGACAAAGGAAGCAGCAAGGATACCAGGACAGGTAGCAATGTCTCTGCTAAAGCCATTGCCTGCATCCAGTGTCCTGAGGCTTCCTGAAAAGGAGTCATTTACAGCACAAACACAGTCAAACAAACAACAACCAATAATGCTTCCCGGACAATGAGGCCGTTGTTGCTAATGATTACCTTAGAGGACCTAGAGGAGCCATGTAAATGGCCACTTTTAAATCATCCAAAATTAACAGCACACATCTCTGAGAAATCACAGTGTGATTTCAAGAGCACTTGGATGGTAGAGAGGAAGTGATATCAGTTCTTGAATCCCGACTTCCCTGCCTGGCAAATGCTTCATCGGCTGAGATAGCATCTGATGTAGTGAATGGTCAAGCCCTGGCTCTCACCCAACATTCACCAGATTCCATTGTACATGAACAGAAAACAACCAGAAGTGTGTAAGCATCTCCAACAAGCTGGGTAGTTTGCTAATTAAATTGTCATCCTGTAGTTCTTAAGGGAACACTGGACTGAAATTATTGAATTTAAATCTATCCCTGTCCCTTACTTACTGTGTATCTTAAGCAAATTGCCTGCTTTCTACACAAACTTCCCTTCTTTGATGATAATCAAGAGGGCATGGAATATTAATAGGACTTCTCATAGAGTTGTTGCGAATAAATAAATCCGGGTGTTGGAAGTCAAGGTTTTACCTCAGTGAGTTCCCTTTGATGGTCTAAGGTTCCAGAAAGCTCCTAGCCTATACCTAGACATCTTTTTGTTTCTCTTCAGGTCTTACAATTCTGTGTGTGTTTGTGTCCAGCTTGCTCCTCTGGTAAGGGCACCAGTCCTACTGGATTAGGACCACTCCCATGACCTCATTTTTACTTGATATTTATACCAAGGCTATGTACAAATAAGGTTGTGTTCTGACAAACCAGGTCTTGAGATCTCCAGGTATGAATCAGGTGGGGAGGATCCAAGTCAATGCCCAAGGCCATGTCTGCTAAGAGAAGCCCTCCAAAGGAAGCACTCCCTGTAAGTAGGTGTCCCCAAATATCAGGCAGCCCCCATAGCTAACAGGTGATATGAAATGCTGACGGCACCTAAGTTGTCTCTCCAGGGTTGATGTTTAAACACTCCCTTTGCCACTTGTGGCCAGAAACATCACCCTCTTGACTGGAGAGAGAGCTCAGTTGGCAGGGTGGAAGCAGCACCTGTAATCCCAGCACTCAAGCAGTAGAGGAAAGGAGATCAATTTTTCAAGGTCATCCTCAGCTACATAGCCACCAGGGCTAGCCTGGGCTACTTGTGATTTTTGTCTTAGAAAGAAAGAAAGGGAGGGAGGGAGGAAGAGAGGAGAAAAGGAAGGGAAAATAGGGGTTGGGGGAGAGAAGGAGGGAAGGAGCAAGGAAGAATGGGAGGGGAAGGAAGTGAGGTCATACAGGGGAAGACCAAAAGTGGCTTAGCATATTCACACTCAGTTCGCTGAACACGAATCACACACCCACTCAGGACCTTATGCAACTACGGTATTCAGTATGATAAGGGAGCTTCCAGGCATGGTCTTGGTTTTCCAGTCTGCCTAGTTCCTGGTAATGTCCAAAAAGTTAGTCAAAACTGCATGATGTACTCACTTAAAAAGTATTTGCTAAAAATTAGGCCAGCACCAAGCCTGATTCTGGTAACAGACAATAAATGAAAGCAGTGTGGCCAGATTTCACGGACCACACAAGTAAGTACAATGAGGCATGCTGGGTTTGCCTTGTACTGAATTTTCAATAAATTTGAATTATTATTCAACTCAAAATTGGCATGTCTGGGTTATCTTAAAAACAAAACTGGAACAGCGTCGAGTGGTGGTGGCACAGGCCTTCAATCCCAGCACCCGGAAGGCAGAGGCAGGTGGATCTCTGAGTTTGAGACCAGCTTGATCTATGTACATAGTGAGTTCCCAGATAGCCAGGATTACACAGAGAAACCCTGTCTGTAAAAAAAACAAGAAAAGAAAACAAGGGCTGGAGAGATGGCTCAGTGGTTAAGAGCACTGACTGCTCTTCTAGAGGTCTTGAGTTCAAATCCCAGCAACCACATGATGGCTCATGACCACCTGTAATGAGATCTGATGCCCTCTTCTGGTGTGTCTGAAGACAGCAACAGTGTACTTAAATATAATAAATAAATAAATCTTTTTTAAAAAGTTTTTAAAAAAAACGAAAACAAAAAAAAAACCTTGAAGATTTCAAAGCACTCTTCCTCCTTTCCCCCCAACACAGACACAGTCAGAGGATTTATTATTCAGGTATACTGTATTTACACAAGTCTATTTAGCCTCATTGACCCTACTTCCTATCACTTAATAAGTATGTCTGAGTGACTTTGCCTCTGTGACCCTGGGTTTTATAGCCAGCTCTAGTAGATGATCTATATAGCGTCAAATGTGGAGAAGTGCATCTTCCCATGGAGAAACTAAAGCTGACCCATGGTGTTTACAACCAAAACTAGAGTCAGAGAGTGGCACATGCCTTAAATCCCAGCACCCGAGAGGCAGAGGCAGGAGGATCTTTCTGAGTTCCTGGAGTTGGTAGGTGAATAACCTACCTCCCGTCAGGTACTAAAGTCCCCTTGAAGGGAGCAGACCCCGCTGTGAGCCCTACTTCCTTAGCCGATGGACATCTGGAAGTGGGTATCTCATCGAGTTACATGCATTTGAGGGGAGGCAGGATGCACTATACCTCCGGGAGGTCACCTTTGGTTCCAGGGAACCAACCTGGTAGTAGAAAGTAGGGCCAAGAGCAAAGATGACTATTTTGGATCAATGGTTCCTGAAATGCCTGAACAGCATCCTTCAGGTCTTCTTTGATAGTTGTTCCATTTTTGTCGTGACATAGAAAGCATACCTGGTCCAGCCGAGGACTTCTAGTCACAGTGTGAGCTCTGTAACAGCTGCCAGGAGTATGTCCTGGGAGGCTACAACAGGGACCTCACTTAGATACCTGGGGTCTTTCTAGGATAGAATTTTTGCCCATTCCCCTGGGGAAGTTAGAAGAAAGCAAAGCACGGCGCTTGTTACAGAGCGGCGACTCAGAAGACACCTGACGAATGAATTAGTTAATGAAAAGCCCATGTGCTCTCTTAAGCTTTTGGATAAAGACAGATGATTGTGCCCCGTCCTTGACCATAATTCCCCTATCGAGGAAGGAGAAACCACTGAGGTGGGCTCATCTCAGACTCAGGAGGAGACGCTGAGCACTGTGGGTTGCTGGCACATGCGATTCAGGCTATGTGGACGTGCTCTGCAGAACCTGCCTAGAGCTCTTTACGAAGAAGCATCATGTGCTGAAAGGACAGTGGTCCCCTGGGTGTGTAGGAAAAAGTGGCCAGAACAGTGGAGGATTGGAGACCTGCTAGGGAGCAAGAAAATGTCAGACTCAACATCATACACTGGTCCATGTCTGCCTGAGAGTAGTTAACTCCTCAGAAATTTCAGTGGGGCACAAGCCAGACAAGGGGGGCATTGACAAGGGGGGGCTTCTGCACTGGTGACCAGCCCCACCTCTCCGAGCCCACTCCCCACTCCACCCTGGCAGAATCTTCTAGAGCTGCTTCCTTTCCTCTGCTTAATTTTGTGCAAAGCAAAGGTCTTTCTCCGCGGGCTGCCGTCACTTGCCCTCACCAGCGGAGCCAATGAGATGACTGCTTTGAGTAGTCTAATGACACAGTTGATCTATTTTAAGCACTTGAAGCGTACTCCACCAAGTGCCAATCTTCCTGCTGCGAGCCACTCTCTGCATGCAGGAACGGGGGCTGCCTGAGGTCTGCTCCTGCATTTTAAGATCCAGGGAACCTCCCAGGAATCCTGGCCCTGCTGTCCAAAGGTAGACGAAAGCATCCGCCGAATGATGCTATTTTCACAGTCAGCATGGGTGCATTGCCTCTGATGTTAGGATTATGTGACCTCGGGTAACCATAAATCCCCCTTTCAAAGGGCACACACAGAGCTGAGACTGTCACACACATAAGAAGAGGAGACCTGGGAGGCAGCATTTATGGAACAATGAGAAGCCCAACCTCCATCAAAGATTTCTTCTCCCTCTCTTCCCCTCCTCCCTCTCCTCCCCCTCCTTCATCTCCTTTTCTTCCTCCCCTTCTTCCCCTCCCTCCTCCTTCCCATCTTCCCCACTTCCTCCCTTTCCTCCAACCCTTCCTCTTTCCCCTCTTCTTCCCCCTCCTCCCTTTCTCCCTCTCCTTCTTCCCCCTCCCTTTCCATCTCCCCTTCCTCCCCCTCTCCCACCCTCCTCCTCTTCCCCTACCCTCCTCCCCTCTCCCACCCTACCTCTCCTCCCAATGAAGAAACATTCTTTTCTAACTGTAGCCTGAGTGTTTTCTACACATTACTTTATGGGCTCCTTACAACACTCCCCTGAGCTCCGTATCTAACAAAGGTCTCTACGTGATGCTGCGTTCTCGCCATTCATCACAAACAGACCTAGCATAGCCCACAATGATTACGTTCATTAGCTCATTGATTTCCTTTCTCTCTCTTGTCCCCCTTTGAAAACCAGTGAAAAATAGTGTTGACTACGTGACAGTCCGCCCTGGTTTGTGCTGCTCTACCCCTTGCTCCACATTCAGTGTTAGATGAGCACTGCTTGTGCCTGCATATACAGAACAGAGAGGTCCACAGCTTCCCACACACTCACCCGCCGAGCCCACGCAGGAATCCTGCATGGTGCACACCACGTATTATACTTACTTAACTCACAGAAAAAAGAAAGTGGCTCAGGGAAGAGACATAGCTGCTCCAGGCCACAGATCTGAAACAGGTGACGGAGCCTTGAGTAGATACACGAACAGATACAACTAATGTCATTCTTCTGCATAAAAGGGAACTGAAGTTCACAAGTAAATCACCTGGACAAGGTCCCACAGGCTGGGAAGCTGCTGTGCGGTATCAAACCGTATCTTCCCGGCCGGGGCCACCTTTCCTGCTTCTGCTCGTCCTTTGCATGGTCTTTCCCTGTTTTCTGTGAGGGGAGCCCCAGGGAACACAGGGACTGGATGTTAGTCTTGCTCATTCACTCAGGCAATAAACAAGCTCCCCACCCCCACCCCCACCCCCACCCCCCCAACCACCCCGATCTATGTGGCAATGATGTTCCAGGCACCTGAGGTGCACAGGACGGAAATCTCAACCTAAGACCATCTCCAGCCAGAGTCGCCAAAGGACAGGCACTGGGAATTTACTGAGGGAAGCCTTCAGGTGTGGAGAGAGTAGGCAGGGTTTGATGTAGGCAAGCCTTTGCAAGGCCCAGGAATCTACCACTCAATCTAGACCTCAAGGAGTTGAACAAATTTGTGTTAGGTCAAGGAGAAGGAACAGCAGCATGACTTGTTTAGTTATTCTGACTGACAAGCATCTCACAGCCCCTTACTGTACAACTCCTGAGGCCTTGGCCTTTGGCTGGGAACTGGAACATAGAACACCATGAAAGGACATGAGCAGGCAGGGAAAGGCCAGGAGCACCAGCTGTTTGTTGTGCGCATGCGCTGAGCAAGGTGCCCGATTGATATACGGTGTGGAGGAGGGCTGGGGAGCATCCGGTCTTTGAGAGTTTCAGGTACCAGCTAAGGAGTATGCCTTACGGTCTGTAGCTGAAGGGGAGATACAGGAGGTTTTGCGCTGAGTGACCTGACAAGACTTGTGCATTATTTAAGAAGAACGCACGGCAACACCCAACTGATACACTGCAGAGCCCGGGGGTTGGCAACAGGTGACTTATGAGAGGGAGACCACCCGGGCTGCAAAGAGGTCGTGGCACTACAGTTCCCCATACGTTATGACCTACATCGCTACTCTGATGCCCACCGGTGCGACTGCCATCTGATTCTGCTTTCTGACACCATGCAAACTGGAAAACTTGAAAAACGAGGTCACCGACCCAATCAAGAAACCTAGATCGTGCTTGAGCTAGAATCACACAAGTAGACTGGGTTCAGATTCCAGCCAGGAACTCTGCTGGCCGCATCACCTGCAGTGACTTATCTCTCCCTGCCCACACTTCAGTTTCCTCTCTAGATAGGAGTGAGAGGGAGGAAAAGGCTAGGTGGGAATGCTTTGCATAGTACCCAACACATGGCAAACACTCAGAAAGACCGTGAGAGAGTGATGAGTACAGTCGAACGCCTTGGGAGAAGTCCCTTAAATATGTGAGTAATCCTCACGCTGGGCTGGCTGACACTGACGTGCCCTCATCATCTAGTCCCGTCTGTATTGATGACACGGGACTTAATTGTTAGCTAATAAACTTTATTACCTGTTAGACCCCATTCTGAACACTCCCCATAAATAGTCCCACCCCCTATTTTTTTTTCTTTTTACTTCAGCCATGAGTCAGGGGTCACATTGATTTTTAAAGTGAATTGTTCACTTCATTGAGGTTACCGAATTGAGATGGTGACAGAGGGGCGCCAGTGGCCATGTTATCTAACAAACGTGGGAAAAATAAAACCATAGCCGTGACCATATAAAAAACTCCCATGAGTCCATCCACATCTGAAACCAAAGCTGCCTCCCATCTCAGACCTCCCTATTGTTAGAACCAATGAATTCTATTTTCACATCAAGTACTTTCAGCTGGGTTTCTGTAAACCATGCCTGAGATTTCCAACAAGGAAAGGGGGATAAGCCATGTGTTGCATTCTTATACTGTTCCCATCCTATCACACTTCTAGCCATCTTTAGGATAAAATGCTCTTCCATAAAGATCCTTTTCAGTCCCCTCTGCAGTGATTTTATCCCCTCCGATAAAGTCCATTTCATTTGAATATTTTGATTCCACCAGTTTTCTGGCTACAACTCCTTTTCTGTAGATCTGTGTGGTTTGCTAGTGCATTCCTTAGTGACCCTCTTGCATCCAAGGCTCTTGGAGGTTGGGAGTCCTGAGTCAGTCAGCTGTGCATACATCTGCTCCCCATCTGCAGCCACAGACCATGGAGGGACTGGGGATCGCTTCCAGAGCTTGAGAGAATGTCTGTGCATGCTCAACTTCAGATGCACGGCATCTGTCAGTGCATGTGTTGGGGGAAATTCAACTTGACAAAAAGCTACCGAAAGACACTACTCATGTGGAGAGATTCACAAATGGTTTTGACATTAAAAAGGAGTCCTGGGGTAACCTGGTGCGGCTGCATGGATACCTGTGTGGTTGGAAAGAAGGCTGTCCGACTTCAGATCCTTAAGATTTGAAACTTCAAACGCCCACAGTAAAAAGTTTAAAAGGAAGGAAGGAAGGAAGGGAGGGAGGGAGGGAGGGAGGAAGGAAGGAAGGAAGGAAGGGAGGGAGGAAGGAAGGCAGGAAGGAAGGAAGGGAGGGAAGAAGGGAGGAAGGGAGGGAGGGAGGGAGGGAGGAAGGAAGGGAGGGAGGAAGGAAGGAAGGAAGGGAGGGAGGAAGGGAGGAAGGGAGGAAGGGAGGAAGGAAGGAAGGAAGGGAGGGAGGAAGGAAGGCAGGAAGGAAGGAAGGGAGGGAGGGAGGAAGGCAGGAAGGAAGGAAGGGAGGGAGGAAGGGAGGGAGGGAGGAAGGGAAGAAGGAAGGAAGGAAGGGAGGGAGGAAGGGAGGAAGGGAGGAAGGGAGGGAGGGAGGAAGGAAGGGAGGGAGGAAGGAAGGGAGGAAAGGAGGAAGGAAGGGAGGAAGGAAGGAAGGGAGGGAGGGAGGAAGGAAGGGAGGGAGGAAGGAAGGGAGGGAGGGAGGGAGGAAGGGAAGTAGGAAGGAAGGGAAGAAGGAAGGGAGGGAGGGAGGAAGGGAAGAAGGAAGGAAGGAAGAGAAAGAGAGAAGAAATGGAAGGAAGGGAGGAAGGGAGGAAGGGAGGAAGGAAGGAAGGAAGGAAGGAAGGAAGGAAGGAAGGAAGGTGCCACACACCTTTAATCCTAGCATTTGAAAGGTAGAGGCAGGTAGATCTCAGTGAGTTAGAGGCCTGCCTGGTCTACATAATGAGTTCCACAACAGCCAGAGTTATATGATAAGACCTTGTGTCTTGGTCTCTGTTCTATTGCTGTGAAGAGACAAGGCAACTATTATAAGAGAATGCATTTAATTTGGGGCTTTCTTACAGTTTCAGAGGTTTAGTCCATTATCACCACGCAGGAAGTGTTAGATCAGTAGCTGAGAGTTATATCATGATTAATATATTCAGAGAGAGAGGAGACAGAGAGAGGAGAGAGAGAGAGAGAATGAATGAGAATCTGGGCATAGCACAGGCCATACCTACTCCAAGGGCACACATCCTTATCCTTCTAATCGTATGAAAAAGTTCCACTCTGTGGTGACTAAGCATTCAAATATTTGAGCCAATGAGGTGTGTGTGTGTGTGTGTGTGTGTGTGTGTGTGTGTCTGTGTGTATGTGTATGTGTGTGTATGTGTGTATGTGTGTGTATGTATGTGTGTATGTGTGTATATGTGTGTGTATGTGTATGTATGTGTGTGTATGTGTGTGTATGTATGTGTGTGTGTGTATGTGGTGGGGGAGGGGATCATTCTTATTCAAACCACACACCTTGTCCTAAGATAAATGTTAAAAATAAAATTAACATACATGCAGAAGACCCAAGTCAGATCCATATCTGCTTCCTGATCTCTGTGAGCCCACTCGAGTTCTAGTCAGTTGATTCTGTGGGTCATGTTCTTGTGCTCTTATGGTATCCTTGTTCCGTCTGCCTCCTTTTTCTTCTTCCTCTCCCTCTCCTCCTCTTCCTCCTCCACTGTACTCCCCAAGCTCCACCTAATATTAGCTTGATGTTCTCGTGGAATTCCTAACATTGGGTAGGGGGGCATTCTCTGACACTTTTGCCTTGCTGTGGGACTCTTCCTCCTCCTGCCCTGCCTCATCCAGCCTTGGGTGAGAATATGTGGCTGCTCTTCTTGTACTTTGATGTGCCATATGTGATCGATGCCCCTGGAAGGCTGGTTTTTTTCTGAGGGAAGTTAAAGAGGCCTTGGATCTTGGGGGAAAGGGAAGATGTGGGGAGAGTTTGGAAGGAGGGAAGGAAAGGGAAACTGTAGTCAGGGTGTAGTCTATGAGAGAATAATAAGCGTAAAGGAAAAAAATAAATTAAAGGGAGTCTTTCTATAAGACCTCAGTTAATCAATATGTGAAAACTGATTCAAAATACATCATAGACCTAAAGAAAATAAAAGCTAAAAATTATAAGATTTTTTTGCAAGAAAATATTGATAAGTATGTTATGACCCTGAGGTAAGCCAGGACATCCTTGATCTCTAAAATAAATAAAAAAAATAGGTAATAACCCAAACCAACTCATCCCAAAAGAGTGAAAATACATGGCCAACAGACTCCTAAAGAGGAGCTCACCATCATTAGTTTTTGGTGAAATACAGTTCAAAACACCTGCATACGCCCGCCCTGGTAGCTAGCATTTCACGTATGTTCCCGGTGGGAATACAAAGGGCGCAACTTTGGGAAACTACATGAGAGTGTCATAAAAATTCAGAATACACCTACCTGTGATCCAGCAACACCTCTCTCAGCTGTGAACACATGAGAGATGAAAACATATATCTGCAGGAAGATTTATGCAAGAATGTTCCTGGCATCTCCATTCGTAATAGCCCAGAGCTAAAAACCAACCCAAATGTTTCTTCTGCACACAGCTAGATAAGCAGATTGGGATCCATTTGTACAATGGATCGTTGCTTGCTAAGGAAAAGTCATAACCTGGTAACACAAGCCGCAACATGAAGTGGTGACAGAAGCCGGTGAATAGGGAAGTTAGACATAAAAGTATAAACCGTCTGATTCCCTTTATATGAAGTTCAAGAGCAGAAAAAAAATTGATCGAGGTAGGCAGAAATCATAACAGAGAGCAGGCAAGATTAATCAACATGGCAGAAACCATAACAGAGATATCACAACCACTAACATGCTTGCCATGCAAGTCCGAAGACTTGAGTTTAAATATCAGCACTTGTGTTTTTATTTGTTTTGTTTTGTTTTGTTTTGTTTTTAAAGAACAACGTTTAAAGCCAGGCACAACTGCACACACCTGCAGTCCCCACATTGGGGAGGCAGAGACAGGAGGATCCCTGGGACTCAGTGAACAGCTAGTCTAACAAAATTGGTGAGCTCCAAGTTCAGTGAGAAAGCCTGGCTAAAATACTAAGGTGAACACAGCAGAGAAGGACACCAACGTTGGCCTCTACACGCGTATACACATGCACACATTTACCTAGATGCCTGTGCACCAGAAAACACAGCACACATAACACACACATAAAGAAGTCATAACAGAGTTTGTTCTTGGCCAGGAGAAAAAAAAAATGACTGCACAAAATCACAGCAAATTACCCAGAGACATGGAAATGTCCCTTATGTTGACATGACCTTGTTTGGGTTTACCAAAACTCTGTGAGATGTGTGTGTTAATGATAATAAATTGTGCACCATTTCAGCACAGCACACGATTCTCCCCTTAGAATCCGATCTTTAAAACAGAACTGCCTTCCAGCATCCACTGTCCTGCTCAGTCTGTAGTCACTGAGGCTGTTTCTCGTCAGGCCCATCCTGTCAGCCTCCTTGTCTTAAAGGACTAGTTCAACCCAACACCTGTAAAAGTATGATTTGGCGATAGGCAAACCTTTAAGGATGGTGTATTTTAAGAGCCGCCTCTCCAACATATTTGTACTATTCTCCATGGCCCTGATATCCTAACCGCACTGGCCTCCTAGAAGTGACCTTGTTGCCTTGTCCCTAGCCTTGGGTCCTTGTGTGTTATGTGCCTTTGGCCTGTTCCTTCCCCTGGCCCACAGTTGATTCCCTCCCAACTTTGTAGAATTACTGGAATACTTCCCCTCCCCCACTCCTCATTTCCTTCTGTAAATGTCTGTCTAATTACTTACTGTAGATCTCTCCCATATAATTATCAACTCCCAATGCCCAGGAAACACAACTGTTTCCCCAGTCCCCAGCACATAGAAATTACCCCGGAAATATTGATAAAGAATGACGTTTCGCCAATGTGCAGGGGTTATAGACGTTGCAATCTAGTTGTGTTCAGAACTTCCTGCTTGAGGCCAGGTCCTCACTGGGGTTTGGTGGGTGCTAGACTAATTCCCACTTGAGAAAAACCCTTTGTGTCAAGGGACTCGGAGAAGTCATTAGGGCACCTTGACCTTAGGAAGATTGAGACACTTTCTGTGTATGACTGTGCTGTATGGCTCCACCGTTAGCCTACGGCCCAGGAGTCTTTCGTATGTGCACAGGTAGAAAAGAATCTGAAGTACAAAAAGTCTGGCAGTGTGTGACCCAGGAGTTGTCCCCACCTCCAGTCCCTCCTCACCCTGAACCTGGCAATGGGCCAGGAGTAAATGGAAGGACCATCTTCCTCCTTTTATCCAGAACCACCCCTCCACCTTAATCTCTTCACTCTCTGTAGCTATTAACCAAACTGCCTTTTTTCTTGTGTCATCTGGAACCAATGCTACTGCCTGCCCTGAAGCCATTTCTCCCCTTGAGCCAAACCCAGGTCAGAGATTACCTTTAGACCCAGAGCATAGCCACTACCCACAACTCACCCACCCAGGAAGCCCTCAGATGCCCTCAGCCCTGCTACTAGAGTGAGTGTGGCTATTTGGATTACCTCAACAGCTGTGACATCAGCACTCTGGGGAAAATACTCCATAGCCAGTAGCAAAGTCCACTGCTTGGTGTAAACATAAACGACGCTTTGGAGAGCTTCCAAGGGCTTTGAACTCAAGGAGAAACCTGCTGTCGGCCCACCCGCTTGCCCTGTAACCACAGTTCCGATTGCTGTTTTCACGGCTGTCTCTCTTGAAATGAATATTCTTTTCAACACATATTGTCAAAAAGTCCTTTATGTGAGTGCAGTATGGGCTTCTCTGTTACTCATCTGGGAATCTGTCCAGTGCCAATGAGTTTGGGCCTCTGGCCTTCGTGTTAATTATTGTACCAGGATTCCTGGAGTTGACTGGGGACAGGATACCTCTTGGGCTAGAATGAAGACATCTGGGGGATGGGGGTTGTTTTGCCCATTAATCTAGCTTAGAGAAGGTGAGCAAACGTGAACGACATATTTGTGTCCTTTAATGAAGTTTTTCTTTTCTTGTCCGAACAACTCACTTAGCTGGTGTTTGAGAACCAAGTGGCAATGTATTGGGGGGGAAGGGGGAGAGTTTGACCTTAATATTGCCAGTAGTCAGCTTTGCTACCAACAGTGCCAGGAGAAAACTAACTCTCTCTCTCTCTCTCTCTCTCTCTCTCTCTCTCTCTCTCTCTCTCTGTGTGTGTGTGTGTGTGTGTGTGTGTGTGTGTGTGTCCCTCTCTCCCTCTCTCTCTCTGTCTCTCTCTGTCTCTGTTTGTCTCTGTCTCTCTGTCTCTGTCTCTCTCTGTGTGTCCCTCTCTCCCTCTCTCTGTTTCTCTCTGCCTCTCTGTCTCTCTCTGCCTCTCTCTCTCTGTCTCTCTCTCTGCCTCTCTCTCTCTCTCTCTCTCTCTCTCTCTCTGTGTGTGTGTGTGTCCCTCTCTCCCTCTCTCTCTCTGTCTCTCTCTGTCTCTCTCTCTGCCTCTCTCTCTCTCTCTGTCTCTCTCTGTCTCTCTCTCTGCCTCTCTCTCTCTGTGTATGTGTGTGTGTCTCTCTCTCTGTCTCTGTCTCTCTCTGTGTGTCCCTCTCTCCCTCTCTCTGTTTCTCTCTGCCTCTCTGTCTCTCTCTGTCTCTCTCTCTGTCTCTCTCTGTCTCTCTCTGTCTCTCTCTCTGCCTCTCTCTCTATGTGTGTGTGTGTCTCTCTCTGTCTCTCTCTCTGTCTCTCTGTCTCTGTCTCTCTCTCTCTCTCTGTCTCTCTCTCTCTCTGTCTCTCTCTCTCGGCAGGATGACAGGAAGTAGTCTACCTAAATGTAGACTTTATGTAGGAAGGTAGCTGGCTAAATGGACAAGAACTGAGCTGGCATCAGGCACATACATGACTTCAGTACCCTACGTCTCAGTCTGCTCAGCTGTGAAACAAGTGAGGTGACCCTCTCCTTACCTGCTTCACTGGGCCAGAGATGATCACATGGCACAAACCATAAAGACGTCTGTCTCCTAGATAGTTAGCAGATATCTTCTTCCCTTAGCTACTCGAAAGAGAAGCCAGCAAAGATCTGACTTGATTTTTTTCCCTATTAGATCTGGTTATTGGTAGCGTTTCTCTTACCCGTTAAAGTCTCAAACAATTCTGCCCCAAAACTGAGCACAAAGCAAACCCGACTTTATTTGGGTTAGAGCTGAATGGACCAAGTGGGGAAGAACCAGTTCACTGTGGGTCTAATGTAATTACATACCCCTGCCCTCATTTCAAGTATTTTATAGGAACTCCAGGCCATGTCCCTGCTCACACATCCCCCGTGTCTCATTCAGAAAGCATGGCGTCTCTAACCAATTGATAATAAAAGGGTCTCAGGATGGTATCCACAGCATCTTAGCTGTTCCCTTTGTGTCTGGAAGGGCAGTGGGCAAGCCAGACCAGAAAGAAAGAGCCCTTTCATCATGTCTGTCAGAGCAGGTGACTTGTCTTGGCGGACAGGCTCAGAATGTCACCCTTCAGCTCCTTTTACAGCTCCCAGGTGAATGATGCTGTCACCAGCATTTGCATTGGGAAGAACATGCTGTGACCCTCGGGAGGACTCAAGTTTTAGCTTTCCCTCTCCTCTTGCTTATGCTCCTGACTCTTGGCAGCTGTTCCTGAGACCATTGTCTGCTGATGGCTCACCTGTCACAGGCAGTAGAGAGGGTTAGAGATGACCTCTGCCTGCTGAAAGCTGTCGGATGCTGTACGTTTTCCTAAATGGAGAACCAGGTAACCCAGAAATGCCTCCAATACACCTCCTTGGGAGAGAGGATCTGCCAGTGTGCAGAAGCAGCAGGATGCAGTGGAAAGAAAGAAGTCCAGGGTGGATGCCGGATGAAAGCCGGTCTGAGATGAGGCTGAGGAGGCCAACAAGAGCCAGGAGATGGAGCAACATGGCCCTTAGGCTATGGCAAAGTGGCTGGCTGGATCTCAGGTAGAGTGAAACTCTTCAGTGCCCCCTGGAGGTGATGGGAGTCAGAGTTGAGTGTTTGCATTTTGAAAGCATCACTTTGGCTGCTGTGAAGAGAACGAATCAGGAGAGGCCAGTTGGGTCTTAGATTCCTCCAGCCTGTGATTGGGGCCAAAGGTAGATGGGGTAAGTACCTCCTATTCCAGGGCCGTTGTATGGATGGCTTTGACTCCCTGGTAAATATTTTTTAAGATATTACTTACTTTTATTTCATGTGTATGAGTGTTTTGCCAGCATGTGTGTATGGTATGTGTATGTATGGGTGTGTGGGGGTGTGTGTGTGTGGAATGTATGTTGTATGTATGTGTATGTATATGTATGAGTGTCTTTGTGTGTATATGATGTGTGTGTGTCTGTGGTAGATGTGTGTGTGTCTTTGTGTGCATATGGTGTGTGTATGTGTGTGTGTGTTTGTGGTATGTGTGTGTGTGGTATGTGTGTGTATGTGTGTCTATGGTGTGTGTGTGTGTGTGTGTGTGTGTGTGTGTGTGTGTTGTCTGTTGCTCACAGAATTCAGAGGAGGGTATCAGATTAGGTAAAACTAGAGTTACAGACGGTTGTGAACTGTCATGTGAGTGCTGGGAACTGAACCCAGGTCCTCTGTAATAGCCATCTCTCCTGCCCATCTTAGTAGCTTTTGTATTGTCCGTGCCACTTAAAGTAATGATGTAGATGCTATTAAATATTTCATTAGGCTGCCATAGTGAACTACTATGTGTGGCATAAATAACAGAAGTTATTTTATCATAAATATAGACATAGAAGTCCAAGGTCAAGGTTCAGGCAGGGATAATCGCTATTGAGATTCTCTACATGGCTTGTAGATGACTCTTCTCACACACGTTCCCATCATCCACCCTGTGTCTTCTTCTCTTCTTGTTGGATTAGAGCTTACCTCACCACTTCACTTTAACTTAGTTTTCTTAAAACTCTGACGTGCTAGTGGTTATGATTTCAGTCAATGAATGAGGGAGGAGAGTTCATGATTCAGCCCATTGGCAGTCCCTCCTGATGTAGACCACCTTCAGTGTTGCTGTTCTCTCTCCCCACTTCCTTCCCATCCTGTCTGTGTAACCACACTGTCCAGTGAAGGTTGTATAATCTGTAACCACACTATGTCCAGTGAAGGTTGTATAATCTGTAACCACACTATGTTCAGTGAAGGTTACATAATCTGTAACCACACTATGTCCAGTGAAGGTTGTATAACATTTTGATGAATTTCGTTCGGGTTTTGGTCTTTCACCCAAATGGTCCTGTGATTGTTAACATAACCACAGGAATTTCCTGTACTGGTTACTTCTTGGTAACAAACCTGGTGCATTTTACTTTCTCTGCGGCCTCCGGAAACACCTGCTATACGCAACAGCTGTCAGAATCATCCTGAGGAAAGAACTCTTAGCTCCTTCTTCCATTTGTGGGTCTTCCAAATATTTGTCGTACGTCCGAGGACATTCCAGGTGTCCACTCTTCAAGTGACTTACGATCTGATGGCAAAATGGAACAAATGCACAAGTCCCTTAATTACATGAGGACCACGGAGGACAGAGGCTTGCTGTTCGATCTTAGGTCACATTATTAACATCACGTAGGAATTAGCTAGAGAAAGACAGGTTCTCAGCCCTCACCCTAGAGCTACTAAACAGAAACCACAGGGGTAGAGTCTGGCCATCTGAGTTTTGACAAGACATCCAAGAATTTAGACGTCTGCTCAAGTCTGACAGCATAGCTTATCCCTAAGAAGCTCATTCCATGAGATTTCAAAGAAAAAGAGCTCATATGTGGAGTGGGGACGAAGGGAGAACCAGAGACTATTTCTAGAAACGCGGTGCGTGTGAGAAGGCCTTGAAGAGTGGGTAGGATTTTTATATTTATGTGGAGAAGATCATATTTACTACAGTTGCCATCTGCATGTTTATGTATTTCTTTTTACAAAAGTAATTAGCAGCCTGGACTCTAACTGGAAAGATCTGCTAGCTGTCCCTTCCCTGTATTCTAACTGGCTCACTCTGAATTGAAGCTCCCACCAACATATGCTCAGTTACAGAACTGGGGACTGCAGCTGGGGGAGGGGCACGCTGCTGGAGGTTTGTCCCCATTCCAAACACAGCTTGATCTGGAGGTAGGGGTCCTAGCCCCATAGCTGAGACAAAAACAGGTCAAAGCAACTTTGCATCTCACAGTGGGAAGGAGCTGTCTGTGTTATCTAGCCATTTAACACAGCTAAACAGCTTCTCAGCTGGCCTGGGAGGGTGGGTAGCATCAGGACACATATAAACGCACACCTATTTTGCCAGACCATTGAATAGAAAAATGGACAAGCTATGGCCTGGGGACCAGCTCTGATCCACATCTCGTCTTAACAGCCTCTATTTGCTTGGAATACATCATGCCTGCTCACTGGTAGTTGTGGTTGTGTGACCCTAGAACAGAACAGGTTCTTAATCCTCTCCGAGTGACCAAAACCCAGTTCAGACCACCTCAAGTGTCCACTGGTCCCTATCATTGAAGTCCAGAGAAGGCCTGTATGGAATAGCTGCTGCCGAGATACTCTGTGTGACAACTGCAGGGTCACGTCTGTGCTCCCCACTGTGAGTGTTCTCCTTAGTCACACCCACAGATGGCTCTCCAGGCTTCGCCACCCGGTGTCCTTTCTGCTCCACCCAGTCCCCTCTACCGTGTGCAGGTGTCTTTTCAGCTATCACATGAGCACCACACTTGGAGTCAAAAGTCCTGACTTAGCTACTTGATAGCAAAATATGAGACAACAGGACGCTGTGACAATCAAAACAAAACAAAATTCAGAATGAATATAAAGGGTTGGTTTTATCCTTTTAGAGACAAAGCATATTTAAGCTGGCAAGAAGACTAAAGTTTATCTCATCCTCATAGTCTGAGTGAAGAGAAATGCATAAATGTGTTTTAGTTGGCCTGTATGATATTCTTTTTTTATTCTTGTTTGTTTTGGTATTTGAGCCAAAATATAAAAACCTGAGAGTTTTACTTTAAAATCTAAGTTTCCAGTTTCACTGAACCTGTGTCCCTACAGGGCAAGAATCAGTTGAAACAGAGTGGAGGCAAGCCTTTTGGACAACAACCTGCTGGTCCCTTTGTCTTGTCCCAACCACATCACTTTTAGCACTGAGTTTATGCATCTTGACCTGGTGTAATCCTGCATCTGATACCCAAAGATCTGGTTTCTCACTCTGTAAACTTTGTAACCTCACAGTCTCAACCACATATAGGACACACACTGACCTGGGAGGCCACCCCTGTGGGTATCTCTGACTTGGGGACAGTTTTCCCTGTATAACCAACCTACTTAGCATGCCAAAAATGGGTAAGTGACTTACCACAATTCTTTTGAATATTGAAGAGTTAGGAACAAAGTCCTCAAAACAGTGTTCATTTTACCCCCACCTGATGGAAATGTGTTTGTTCCCACCTTCCTTCCTTAGTCATGAACCCCCAACTTGGTTTAAATGGGAGTACATTTTTAAAGTTTTTGACATCAAGTTTAGTGTTGGCTGAAATCTCAACTTTCACAGTCTATTTTTCTTTTACATTTTAATTTTTTTTTTTTGAAACATGGCCTCACATGGCTCTGGCTATCTTGGCTCACTACATAGACCAGCCTGGCCTTAAACTCATAGAAATCTGCCTCTGCCTCTGCCTCTCTGCCTCTCTCTCTCTCTCTCTCTCTCTCTCTCTCTCTCTCTCTCTCTCTCTCTTCTCTCTCTCTCTCTGCCTCCCTCCCCCCCTCTCTCTGCCTCCCTTCCCCCCCTCTCTCTTTGCCTCTCTCTCTCTCTCCCTCCCTCTCTCTCTCTGCCTCTCTCTCTGCCTCTCTCTCTCTCTCTCTCTCTCTCTCTCTCTCTCTCTCTCTCCCCTCCCTCCCTCCCTCCCTCCCTCCCTCCCTCTCTCTCTTTCTCTCCCCTCTGCCCTTTACCTCTCAAAAGCTGGCACTAAAGGTGTGTGCCACTACACCCTCCCAACTTTCCCATCCCAAAGAACAGACTTGGCGTACTTTTTCTACAATGAACTGCATGTCACAGAGTCTCTGCTGCTCCTGTAATGTGAGGCCACCATAAACCATGTATCAGTGAGTAGAGATGGTTCTTGTGGTGCTTAATCTTGAGGTCAGGTTTATTGGGCTTAGAGAAGCCTACATTAAGAAAACACACTTTCGGGTGTGTCTGTGAGATTTCCAGAGAAGTTAGTTAAGATTGAAAGACCTACCCTGACTGTCCACCACACCAACCAATAGATGGAATGGGCTACCATGATGCAATCAGTCTCCTCTACCACAAGTTTCTGCCACCGTCACATCTGCCTCACTACGAACCCACATAGCAATGGACTGAGTGACCCATGGACCCAAACAATGAAATCATACGCCCCAACCAACCCCTTCCTTCCTTAAGGTGTTTTAGGCAGTGTTTGTCTAAGTAATGAATGGTCTGGCTAAAATAATTGTATCCCACAAAACTGTTCACAAAGACAGGCAGGCGTAGGTTTCGTGCTATGGAATTATGTAGTAGGCCCACAAAATATGGGTTTGGGGTGGTATCCCAATGCAATCTAGCTTTTATGGATTACGTTACATAGAGCATTTCCAAATAGCTTGCTGTGATGTCTTTGTGGGATTTCATCCCTCTAACATCGAGGCAACTCATATAGCACAACACTTTTGAAGATGTTTCAGGGTCCCTGAGAGTCCCCGAGACCCTCTGAGGAGCCCAGGAAATCAGCACGAATTGTGTACAGACCTTAGGTTATTCTCCTCCTCATTGACTCATGAGGAAACAGCGGAGGGTTCCAGAGGCAGTGCATGGTCGGATCACTGCTTTGATGGCTAATGGAATCTGTGCACTTGTGGGTTTTTTAATTCCTTGGGCATGATTGTTCATATGGTAAGTATTTTATAGATATAACTGATATGGACACAGGCTCTTTAGTATCCATAAGAAAATGTAAGAGTACAGAGGAATCCAGGGACCCAAACTTTCCAGAACTGTTGACATTGTAGGATTCTGACTACACTTTCCCTAATCTGCAGAACTCAGCTCAGTAGGTGTGTGGTGTGGCCTTCCGGATGTCCTCAACAAGCGCATCACTTTCTCATAGACAGACACTCTGCTAATCATTGTGTTTCAAGGAGGCTTGTTTTAATTTTTTAATCTTTAATGTTTGTCACTGTATGCTAGATAATGTAGTCTAAATGCTTAGCATTAAGACTACAGAGATAAGCTCAAAAATGCCCTCTGCCTTTATCAAGCCTAGAGTCTTTGGGGGAGACAGAGATCAAACAAATAATTATATGAGTACCTGCTGAGGATACCATTGAGAGAGAGTACCTAGGACCCTGAAACCAATGAGGCAGAGTTTACACTGCTCTGGAATTGTGGGGTGGAAGAGTTCTAGCCAAACCAGCATTTCTTAATATACATCTTAGACCAGACCATTCCATGTCAAGATGTGAAGGAGGAATTGCCCTACACATTATTGGATAATTCCTAGTGCTAGGTGTCAATAACATACTTGTACACACCACAGTTTTGATTATCAAACATGTATCTGGGCTTTGCCAAATAACCCTGGCTGGGAGCTGTTCCTAGTTGAGAACTGGTGATCTAGAAGAGGCTCATGCTAGGGAGGAGACTACAGTGAGTGATGCACACAGTAAAATAAATGGAGTCGGCAGCAATGGAGAGAGGCTGACCTGGAAAGATATGGAGACCCATCTGTCTGTCTGCAGCTTGATAGTGGATAGGCAATGCATTCGAATAGAAAGTGGCAAAGGGTGGCTTTTGTTTGCATAAACAACACCAACACAAGCTGGTTATGAGACTTCAAGGTCCAAGGCTTATAATGCATGACAGTGAGGAGAGATACATTTGCCCTTCTCTCTCCAGCATAGTCACCCGGGCTGTTCATCTTTGCCTGGTAAGAGATGGCTACAACTGGGCACTCAAAATACTCTTCCTAAATGACAGTAAGTATAAGTCATTAGGAGTCAAAGCAATAGTCGTAGGTTCTTCCTTTAGATCTATAACCTGTCTGGACACAGGTTCTTAGTGTATCTCTCAAACCTTGTCAAAGAAGTTTACTTTAGTAGTAGATGGAGATTAACACAGAGATCCTTGATTGGTCACGATACAAAGAATAAGGGACTGTGGAGTTCTCAGCCCTAAGTCGGACATCTACATCTTCAACTGCATCTATATCATACCTCCCTTCTTACAAGGCTCGAGGATCATTGCAGAAGAGGCAAAGGAAAGAGTGTAAGAGCTGGAAGCAGTGGATGAATGTGGGGAAACACTTTTTATTAAGTACAATAGGGCAGTTACATGTGCAAACTCACAGCAGGCACAAGACATGCAAAAGTTTAAACCAGAGAAGAGAGAGGAGGCAGGCATAATGTTTGCCCCCTAGCTGAGGATCTGTGGGTAATTTATAGCTGCCCAGATAGGGTGAGTTAGTTTTCTTTAAGGATGTAGGTCAAACACATTCCATGAGTGTCTGGGTAGCACAAAATGGACTGGATGGATTTTGTTTTAAGGAGGAAATGAAGTTGGGTAGGTATAGAATAAAGAGATGGATCTTGGAGGCATTGGAGGAGAGTAATTATGCTCAAAATACAATGTATGAAGTTTTCAATGAATTAATGAAAATAATTTAAAGCAAAAAAAGAAACGATAACTTTAGAGAAGAAAAACCATCTGTCGTGGCTGAGAGAATGAAGTGTGTGTTTAATCTAGCAGTAGCGGGACAGCATTTCAATGCCAGTCGATTTTTTTTTCAAACATTCATGAAAGTTGGCAAACACGCTGCAGACATATACTTTGTAATACCCAGGAGGAGGCTGGCACACTGTCTGATAATGCTATTTGTATTCTTGCCTTAGCACTGAGGAGTGCTTAGCGTTTCTCTCCAGTTACTAACCCAAGGGTTCTCATCCTTGGGTGAGGATTGAGATGTCCAGGGTAGCTTGTTCAGAATGTGATGTCTGAGGTGGAACCCTGTCACCTATATTTTAACAATCCTTAGCCCAGGAAATTCTATAGCCCGTAGTGAGCTATAGTGACCACTTTGAAAAATATCTTACAGTGAAAAGTGCCTTGGAGGAAAGTGTTATGATTCCTATCCGTCATTGCCCATGCTCTGGGACCCCACTTATTTCTCCCAGCTCTCCTGTTTCTATCTGGAGCTGTTCTGACACACTTTCCCCACTATTTAGATGCTCCCAGGTCACAGTCCTCTGGGCGCAGCAACAGATGCTAGGCCCATAACAATAGCTAGATTGGCCTTAACAATCTAGACATGTTTGTTGTGTATTACAGAAAGCAAAAAGAGGGCAAGGGTGGATTCATCAATGTCCATCTTTGCCATCAAGCCCCCAGATGGCTTTTTGTCTGACGCAGCTTGGAAGTCAACATGAGCACACGGCTCTTCCGCTGCATATGGATCACAATATCCCCTGGATTAAATGTTCTTGGGACCCGGTTCTATTCACCCAACCTCTAGAAGATTTCACTGGTGTCTCATTGGCCAATATCACATCACATGTCTTTGCTTAAATCAACCCAAAGGAAGGAAATAAATGACTAGGATCCATATTCACCAGTCAGAAGTCCCTGGGCCAAGTTGGAAAAGGTTACTACCTTCTCTGAGAGACATGCTTGCTCTGAGAAAGGTCCACTAAGAAAGAAGCTCAGGAAGCTAATGGGATTGATGGCTGCTGAGAAGGCAGCTGCTGGGTCTCCCCTCTTATAGCACCTTCTCCATCCTCCCCCACATGAGAGCCAGCGTCTTGACAGGCAGGAGTCACTTGGATCACCTCAATGTCCTCAGTTAAGCTATGAGTCTTGTTACATACATGTACTCCAGCATGAAGTGGCCCCAAAATGACCTGTTCAGTTTAAATTGGTGGTGTTATAGTTTGGATGGAAAACTAAGTGTTAGTTTTAGCTATCTCCAAGAGACAAATGCTCAACTCAAAATCACGTCTTTCCATAAAGGGAGAGGAGGATAGTGTCTTAGTTAGGGTTTCCATTGCTGTGACAAAACACCATGACCAAAAAGCAAGTTAGGGTTTAGTCAGTGTTTTTACTCCTGGACAAACATCATGACCAAGAAGCCAGTTGGGGAGGAAAGGGTTTATTCACCTTACACTTACACATTGCTGTTCATCTCCAAAAGAACTCAGAACAAGAACTCAAAGGGAGCAGGAGCCTGGAGACTGGAGCTGATGTAGAGGCCATATAAGGGTGTTATTTCCTGGTTTGTTTCTTTTGGCTTGCTCAGCCTGCTTTCTTATAGAACTCAGGACCACCAGTCCAGTGATAGCCCCACCAATAATGGGCTGGGCCCTCCCCCATTGATCACTAGTTAAGAAAATGCTTTACAGCTGGATCTCATGGAGGCATTTCCTCAGCTGAGGCTCCTTCTTCTCTGATGATTCTAGCTTGTGTCAAGATGGCACACAAAACCACCCAGCACAGGTAAAAGTACCATGTTGGTACTTAGAATGCCCAGAGGACCCACAGACTCAAGCAGGGAACTCAGAAATCTATTCACACTCAGTCCTAAAGCCCTCTCCAAGTGGAGACCAACCCCAGATGGCATCGAACCCCTCAAAATCAGTCCCCTGCTGGCTCAGTAAGACAGGTACCTTCCCCAAGAACTCCTATGGAACTAACATTTCAGGAGGGTTTAGGCCCTGTGCCTGCCATCACCCTAGAAAGGAATTAGCATCTGCTGGATGGGCCAGGTCTAGACTATTTGGCCACAATGTCCTGGGACAGTGTCAATCCTACCCGGATTTCATGGGATGGCTTCTCACAGGAAAGAGATCCCATTGCCAGAAGAAGCTGAGAACAGATGCCGAGCAGACAAAACAACAGATGCCCACTACATTTATGGGTGAAAAGAAAAAGATGTTTGCAGGGCATCATACACAGGCTAAGCCACCATCGAGAGCCTCTTGCTCATACACTCAGAGATGAAACATGTCCTCCTGCCCCTCCCTATTGTAAAAATTAAATTTGAAATTCAAGAGGATCATTTGTTTCCCAGGTTCAAATGTGAGTTTGGGGCCTGGTGGGGGTAGCAGCAATAGTACACACCATTAATCCCAGCACTCAGAAGGCAGAGGCAAGTGGATCTCTGAGTTCAAGGCAAGCCTGATCTACAGGGTAACTTCCAGGACAGCCATGGCTACACAGAGAAACCCCTTCTCAAAAAAAAAAAAAAAAAACAAAAATGAAAAAGGGAATTTTTGTCCATTGGTGTGTTAAAAATCTCCCCAGTTTTCCTTTGGAAATGATATCTAAAAGTTTTCTATATCTTTCTTCTATTACCTTTTGACTTTTTTCTTCTTTTTTATTCGCTGCTTATTATGTCTTAACTTCTAGAACCCACAAATCAAGGACCAGCAATTTATTAACAACTATAAAAATGCCATCTCTTTCTGAGGGCCAGCAAGATGGCTCAGCAGGTAAAGGAACTTTCCTTGCAACCCTGAGAACCTGAGTTCAATTCTTAGCACCCATGTAAAGAAAGAAGGAGAGTAATGGCTCCACGAGGTTGTCCTCTGGCCTTCCTATGTTCTCTGTGATGCCTTGGTGTATACACCCACACACACACTCACTAGTTAAATATTTTAATAGCATTTCTCCATGACACAAGAGCTCAAAGGGAGCAGGAGCCTGGAGACTGGAGCTGATGTAGAGGCCATATAAGGGTGTTATCTCCTGGTTTGTTTCTTTTGGCTTGCTTAGCCTGCTTTCTTATAGAACCCAGGACCACCAGTCCAGTGATAGCCCCACCCATAATGGTCTGGGTCTCCCTCATTGATCATTTTCTTCTTCCCTTCACAGTTAGAAATAATCAATAATCCTATCACCCCACATAGATACAATGTCCTACTATAAAGGGTAGCTACTTAGATATGTGTTTTATTCAATCATTCAAATACAGTTATTCAGACAAATACAAAGTGAGTACCTACCATACCATACTGGGTACTAGATGAAACACTAGAGACAAAAATCATGACCAGTGCCATAATCAATATCACCATCATCACCATCATTACTAGCACCATCACCACCACCATCACGAACACATCACCACCACTATAACTTCCTTTGGAATAGACGGTGAGCTCATCTTTACAGTTCTTTGATGTTTAACTTTTAGTGGTAACATCATCATTAACATTACCAAAAACAAGCTTTTGTTGCCATGGGCACACTGCTTTCTGATTCTTTCAGAAATCCTCAAGAGTAAATGTTGTGATTCCATCTCACTGAAGAGGAAACTGAGACATAAAGCCCCTTGCTCACCCTCGAAGCCTGTGAGAGACAAAGCCTAGAGATGACTGAACCCTGGTCTGACAGGATCTGTAGCCTACTCTCTCTCCATTCTTGCCCAGTAGAAAACTGGCTTCGGTTTGCCTGTAAAGGTTAAGGTTTGGGTCCACTACATTGCGTGCAAAACATCCACTCCAGACTTGGGGCTGTGGCCGTTTTAGTGAGGATAACTGTTTAAGGCCCGCTCCTCCTGTCGATTGCTCTAAGCTATCCTTGAGGCTTCAACTAGTTCCGATTCCGTATGCCTTCCACCTTACAACCCTCTTTGAAGGACCTTGGCTTTTAGATTCTTCATTGGCAAAATTATGAAGCTAGATCAAAACCAGACACCAAATAGGACAATCTAGTGTGCGGAAAATACTCCACTTCTGTCTTATCCAGGATAGCGGCTTAGTCGCTATTGACCACGTGAGTTATATAATGCAACTCAGAACTGATCGTCGAGTCCTAATAAACTTTAACTTGAATAGCCACATGACAAACAGCTACCTACCACAGTAGACAGCCTATAGCTAGAATCATCTTTGTCTCCCTTTCTACCTCGGACAGCCTTCCTACAACCCAGTAGCAGATCTTGAACATCAATTCGCTTGGTAGCAGACAGCATTTTACAGGAAATAGAAAAAAGTATGTGGACTAGAAGAGCATGTAAGCGTGTGTTCTGCATGATAGGTTTTCATAGTGACACCTCATTTCGCAGATTTATATCCCGGGTCTTTGTGCAAAAGAAAACGTCCCCAGTGGGTCATTGACCTAAAACCGTGTTTGGAAACCGCTGCCTGCCCCCTGAGTAAATAATGAAACCTGGAGAGTAAACAAGCTTCTGGTGGCGCTTCCTTTTCCAGCCGGGAACTCTGTAAGACCTCACTGCAGAAATATGCTGTCCCTCTAGGTCCTTCAGGCATGTGGACAGCATGTGGCTTGTCTCAGATAGTAATTGAAAGTGACTTTGTGGTCACCTGCCTGTAGAGATGCAAAGACCCAAGACGATGACCCATAGGCAGAATCTAGTTTCCACAGACAGGTTCTCTCTGGGATTGGCATATGTTTTTTTCATGACTGTGGTTCCTGGGAACCGGTAAGGTTCCCCCCACACACATTTGGGTAGCAAATCTCTTCAGTTTGGGTCTCTTGATTCTGTTTTTCCATGCCATCACCTGTCCCTGAAGGCACAGTGTGTGGCAGCCTGTACTTGCTCTGTGTTCAATTGTACAGACTCTGAAAGAAGGCTGGGAGACCTAGACTGCAGTTATTAACCTTACAGGGGGAAACAAGAGCCTGGAAAGGGAAGGGAACCACTAAGACTTCCTGGAAAGTTGACTGCCGCAAAGGCCAGAGAGAGGAATGATGGCAGGAAAGGGATGGGAGGGGATAACAAAGGGGAGGCTGGAAGAGGAGTTGGAAAGATGATTAATATTCTCATAACCTGGGGGAGAAGAGGCCTACAGCTAGGTCAGGCTCTGTGGGGTAGAGAGATGAGCGTCTACTGAATATTATGAAGGTCTTGAGGGGAGCACTGCAGGACTCTGAGCAATTGGGCCAGGACTTTACACACCAAAGAGAGCCTCAAGAAAACCCTGACTATCTCAGAGCTGAGAATGCTTAAGTAGCGTCAGTAATTCCATGACTTGTACCCTCCCCCCTGAGGAAATGTCCTTGTCCTGGAACCCAGTGTTGCCCTCAGTTCTGATATAGCCACCGTGATGAGGACCATGAGGATCTCCCTTCTCTGAGGCTCAAGGTGGCATCTATAAAGACAGAGATGGACAAGATGTAGCAGAGGTTCCCTGGAGACCAGATTGGGGTGAATAGAGATCTACTTCGACTGCAATGGCTCTCAGTTCATCTACCTAAGTCTTCTAGGATCTCAACCCAGAGCTGTTGAGTGCCTAGAGTTTGGAAGACAGGTTGATCATGGCTAAGGAAAAAGGAAGAGGGGGAACCATAGTGATCCACAAGACCTTAAACACAAATACTAGGCCACCCAAATAAAGCATGTGTGGGAGAAACATCCAAGCCACACAACAGCCGGTCCAAGGAAATTCCCTTAATAACAACCAGGACAGAATATATTAGCATTCCGGGGGGGAGGGGCTGAGGAGGGAGCTTAGCAACCTCTGGGTATTTCTAGAAAATTAGATGTTTTCCAGAGTCCCTCCACTCTAATGAGAAAACCGTTGAGTCCCAGAGCTCAGTTTGCTAGCTACTATTCCCAGGACTTCTCTGCAGTATATGGGAGCTTGATGGCCTGCCAGGGTCTCAGGAAGCAAACATTGTATAACTACTGAAGCCTCTGGCTCAGGGACCAGGGGACTGAGTCACTCAGAGCACAAGGACAATGGCCAACTTCCTGAGGGCCTCCATTTTCCAACATGGTTCCCAGGGCCCCAGACAAAACCCAGTTTCTTAGATAAGCTGTGACAAACTCCTGGAAAGGGGCTGCCAGGCTGGGGTAAGACAGCCATGCTTGTGCTCCCCTTTTGGCAGTCCCTGTCAGGCCCAAGCTGGAGACACAGCAGGGAGAAGAGCAGTTGTCTTTCTTTTGGGGATGCTCTGGACAGGAGATACTGCTGAGGACATCCCACCAAAGAGAGAGGACAGAAGAGCAGGCCTCTCCTGGATGGACTGGTGCCTGGCACACGCAGCTCCAGCCTTTATCCGGGTGGCGACTTCAGTCACAACAGCCATCCTCTCTGGGTCTTGGAACCCCTGTGGTGTCTGTCTCATGGGATTGTTTTGAGAATTAAATAACATAAAGACCACCAAGCACTTAGCACAGGCTTGGCACATGGTAACTGCACAATTAACGTTAGCCACTTTTATCCACTTTTCCAGACTTCTACGTGTGACTGACTGGGCATCTGGGAAGGTAGTGAGGGATAAAAGAACTGGTGTTGATTGATCGGAACCCACTCCAAAGTGGAAAAACAGTCCCAAGACTAGCAGAGACCTAGTAGTGTCTCCCTTCTCCATGGGTCACCCTTGCCTGTCCTCGGCTATTCTTACACAGCTTTGGGGAGCGGGTTAGTAGAATCCCATAAGCAAGGCAGCCAAACAATATTTTTGGAGCATCAAGGGGACTTTTCCTTTACCACCCCACTCTCGGTGAATTCCCTCCATTCAGGGAACAAGGCCTGGGGGTCAGGAAGGGCAAGGCAGAAAGCTGGGCCTACAGAGAGCAGTTTCCTGACTTTAGAATTTCCAAGGCCTGCAGAAGAACATGGGGGGCTGGGAGGGTGGGGCGTACTGCAGATTCAGATGTTCAGCACAAAGCATAAATTAGGGAGGACAGAAAGGGCTCCTATCCCACAGCTAACGGGATTATTCCTCTGCCTAGGGACAGGGAAGAGACTTTCTGGGCAAGAAAGGAAAAGGCACATTTAAACTGAGCCCTAAGGAAGAGGCCCAGTGCCAAACGTCTGGATAAAGCCTCGGACATGGGCACAGCCAACAGCAGACAGGGCGGGAGGGGAGGCAGGAAGGGGCGAAGTGACTCAAACTTATCACAAAAGAGAAACAGATATATACTTGAGAGAAAGATAGGCCTAAATTCAAGTAGAGGCAAGAAGAATTATCAGAAACCAGTGTGTCCCTGGTGTGTGGCAGCTACTTGTAACCCCTCCTCGTTCGTGACGCTCACTGCTGTGAAGCCCATTTCGGGTCAAACCCATGTCCTCCTGCTGTAGCTGTCTTGTGGCAGTGGCTGTCAGACAGGGGCAGCGTGTCTGGCCAAGAGCTTGCTGCTCTGACATATGTAACGACAACACTCTCTGGAAGAAGACAGCCATGGTGTGAAGCATGCTGCTTAGCTTGGCAGCATGGCGACAGAGGATGTTCTGATGCCTAAGCTCTCAACCTACTGACATGGGAAACTACAGCCAGGCCAGGCCCAGCTGTGTAGAGACCTGGAGATTGAGGAGACTCAGAGCTCCACCCTGCTACCGCCGCCAACACCTACAGAGTTGACCTCTCTTGAGGACCATTATGCACATCTGCCAAGCTCTCTCTGCCCGTGCCAGGGAACCACTCGGGGCGAAGTACCCGGCCTGAGAACATCCATCATGGTTTTCTCATCCTCTGTTAAGGATGCTAAATTACATGAGTCCTACTCTGTACCCCAGGATTCTCCGATCATCATTTCTGGATCTTTTCTTAATGACGTTTTGGAACCTAAATGGCCACAGTTAGGGGAAAGTAGATGCTCCTTTAACTGTCCAGCACCACCACTCCTCCAGAAAAGCATGTGGCAGCAGACGACTGCTGTGATCAGAGCATAGGTCTCGGAGTCAGGCTGGCCGGCTTCAGGCTCTGACTCTGCCCCTTATTAACTAACTGTGTGACTTTGAATAGGGAGCCTCCGTTCTCTGAGCCTCGTAAGGAAGAGTAACGTTCTCCCTTGAATGAAGGAAACTCATTGGGAGGATGCACGCAGTTTGTTGAGCATGCTTCCAGACAGAGAGTATGTCTGAATTTTACCTATTGCCCTTGCAAACTTTACCCCTGTGCTCACTCCCCTTGCTTCACCTGGGCTTCTAAGTCTTGTAAACAAACCCCGGCCACCTATGCAACACTAGAGCCCAGCCTGTCCACTAGATTTAGTATAACGTCTCCTTTCTAAGTTCTCTGACCTCCTCTCTAGGACCTGGGCTCTGTGTCAGCCCAGCTGACCTCTGGTTTGCCTACTCTGGTCCAGTTCTATGGCAGACATGTTTATTCTCCGATGCAAGTCTCTGTGGTTGGCACAAGTTTGACAGACACTTTCCCCTAGGCATCTCCCCTAGGGCTCATTTGTTCAGTGGTTTCCTGATTCGGTTCTGAGAAAGAAATGGCAGCATGGTGAGAGGAACATGTTCTGCACACTTGGTGCTGAGAGCAAACTGCTAAACAAGAACATGGTCCTTGCCCACATGGGGCTGCCAGGCCAACACATAAGACCTCCCAACCCTTTTCTGTTCCAAAGGTCTTCGATGAACATTATTGGCATGGCTGAGACTTGACCCTCCCAGGTTACCAAAAAGCAGCCAATCACACACTTATTCTAGATAAGCACTCACCCACCCACCCCCACCCCTGGAAACAGCAGGTGTGTTCAATTACATAGGGACATCACTGACAGATCTAGTCTCATTCCCACATCAGGAGGGCCCGACTCATACATTCCTCTGCAGTCCACGGTAAGCCTGGGGAGGGAGAGTTTGCTCAAGATGACGAGTGGGCTGTAACCAACAGCTTTATTTTGATAGCCGCCAAGAAAGGAAAGAAAGGAACCCTGGCTGGATGTGTCCAGCAGTGGGTTTGAGAACTGTCTGAGCCAGGTTCAGTGGCTAGCAGGTAGGGGTAATTTGGGGGGGAAAATTTTATAGTGGGTTCAAGGTAAAGATACAGGACTTCTGACAGCCTTTAAAATTATGTATTGCTTTTGAGCCTAAGTTATTGGTCAGAGTTCCCTGAGCACAATTTAAGTTACTTAATCTGTGCCAAGGTATTCCCATTCTAAAGATAGGGAAGTTGAGGGCTCAGTTCTGCAACTTTGCTCAGTCAGATACCCATTAAGTTACAAGGCTATAATCCAAGCCCCACCCACAATGCCAGCAGCCAAATGCGCATGCGCTCTTCCTCTTCAGGTGCAGAGACTAGCATCACTGTGGTCTCACCTTAGGAAGCTAGATCACGCCAACAGGAGCCTTTCAGCTCTGAAGTCAAACCCCATCCCATTTCGAGTTGCCAGATCCATTCCTATGCAAACCCCTTGACCTTTCACACAGCCATTTCATTGCCTGCAGAGTGTCGGATCTCCTCGGCACTTAGCTAACACTCGAGAGAACACACCCGGGGTGCTTTGGGTTCTAATAGACTCTGTAAGCTGTAGGATGGCAGCTGCTACACCCTGCACCCCGCCTAGGTGTGCATTTCTCTGGGCCCCGGGGCCTTGGCAGCTCACTGCTGAAGCAGTGGGTCCTCTGCTTGATGTTTCACCTTGCGACAGGAAACTCTGCTGTTTTTATTACACTTCTAGCCAATTATTCAAGCTGTTAGATCGGCTCCAAGTCAGCTTTGCTGCTCTCTTAATTAGACTCCAGCGTAGCATAGGTGCCCTTACTTTTTAAAGACTATTCTAAAGGCACTCTATTAAAACATGGGAACATTTTTATCTCCAAGGTCAAGTGACCCTTGGGGAGAAGGAAGAGAAGATTGCACAGGTGGCCCACGGTAGAAAGAAGATAACTTCTTAGTTGTCATGCGTACTGAGTGTGGGGGGTGGGGGGGACCGGACCTATGCCATTACCTGCTTTAAAATAGAGTAATAAATCTGGTAGCATAAAACAGAGTTTAGTTTAAATGTAGGACCATTTAGTAAGGGGATAAAGAAAGATGGGAGACGAGAAACTCAGAAGCAAACGACAAAGGCAAAATCATTTGTTAATTAGAATGAGCCTTACAAATCACACATTGTCTACGAGGATGCTTGGTGGCCAAGAACAGAGCTGAGGCTCGAGAGATCAAAGGATTTATCCCAAAATCAGAAAACTAGGCAGCAATGGGGAGGAAAACAAGACCCAGGTCGCCACCAGCCCTCTCAGAGAAAGGCACATGAAAGCCAAGAAAGATAGGGAGGAAACACAGGTGCGGAAATCAGGTGCTGAGTCAGACTTACCCAGAGCAAACCAGTGTTGGTGAGGCTGCAGTGGGGACCCTCACACACAGTTGACAGGGATAGAAATGAGTGTAGCCATTATGCAAATCAGCATGCAGGTTCCTCAAGAGCTAACATTAGACCTGTCATATGATCCAGCCATACCTCTCATCAGTATGTACTGAAGGGATCTGCATAGGCATACAACAGGCATATGTGCATACCATTGTTCATGAAATAACGTCACTAGAGTCAAGTCAAAAAATCAATTTAGGTGCCCATCAACATATTAATGGATAAAGAAAATGTTATCTATCTATATATGTATATATATATACATATATGAATATATACAAGAATATATATTACAAATGTATGTTTTTAGCCATAAAAGAAAATTATTCTTTGCATATATATATACATAGTATATGATTTTTAAGTGTATATGTGTGCCTCTCAGTACATATCTATGTACCACATGCACGTGTATGGAGTGCCCATGGAGGCCAGAAAAGGGCTTTGGATCCTGGGGCCTTGGAGTTAGAGATGTTTGTGAGCCACCTGTAGTTGCTGAAATGGAATCCTGGGCCTCTGGAAGAGCAGCCAGTGTTAATCACTGAGCCATCTCTCCAGCCCAAAATATCAGTGATTTTTACACAGCTTAGAAGCTTTTGTTCTGAGATCAAATTCAGGATGTGTAAGTGTGTGTATAATTGGTACTGATTACAAATTGGATTTTTTTATATAACTTTACAACTTTGCGGGTGCGGGGATAGAAATGAATAATTTGGGCCAGGAGGTGGTACAGGATTAGAGGTGGCACACACCTATAATCCCAGCATTAAGGACACAGAGGCAAGAGGATCTCTGAGTGATGCGTTTATAGAAAGATAGTCAGGTATAGGGGAAGGGGGTGTGAGCCCATGCTGAGGCATCCCTTTCCCCTGAGGGACCAGCCACAGGACAGTATAGTATAGAATAGAGTTTATTCAGGAGATGGGGAGAGGAGTTGAGAGGATGGGGGGGGGGAGAGAGAGAGACAGAGAGTAGAGAGTAGAGAAGTAGAGGCAGGCTATGAGCACGTAGGAAGGGGAGGGAAGGCAAGAACAAGAGCAAGAGAGAACAAGAGAGTGAGGAGGGGGCAAGCAGCCCCTTTTATAGTGAGTCAGGCACACCTGGCTACTATGGGTTGGAGCTTAGACAAAATGCTACCACTGAGTTATAAGCTAACTTCAGGATTACATTAGAGAGACCCTATCTTGAGAAAAGATAATATGTCAACGGTGGTATCTGAGATAATTTACATGTGCTGGTTTTATATAAGCAGAACTCAACCATACTTAATTTCTTTTCCTCTGCCTGATGCTATCTTTTGAAACTGTTACTTTACTTGCGCTGCCCAATATGGTAGCCACTAGCTACATATGGCTACTTCTGTGTTAGCCTGTGCCAATCAAAATTAAGTTTAACTCCAAATTCAGTTTCTCAGTCATGCTAGCCACATTCCAAATGTCCAGCAGCTACCTACGGCTGATGGCTAGTAAACTGGACCGTGCAGATACCTGCTGTTTCTGCCACCCCACATGCACCTCTAGATAACACTTTCTAAGTGCTGATAGCAGTCGTGACTCTCACCCAAATAATTCTAAAAGAAGCCAGAGGTTCCCTGAAAGCATGTTGAGAATATATGACGCAGTCTAAGTGCTTAAACTTGGCAATGCCAAGTTACATCACAAACAGAGCTACTGTCCCATGAGGCTTGTCACCACCCTTACTTGGTGCTCTCGAGGTCAGGGTCCTTATACATGAGGTAGTTTGGAAATCTGTATGTAAATCAACTTGGAATCTAAAAGACCTTTACTCACGAGACAAACGTGATAAACCATAAGACCGCACCTCACTACTTTGTAGGTTTAAAAGAGTGTGTGTGGTGGGGGGCGGGGTGTGGAGTAGCCAGGAGAAAGTCAACTGTCAATCTCAGAGTTTGGGATGTGGGGCAGTTCAGTGACAGAGCTTGCTGGGCATGTGTAAAGCCCCAAGTTCTATCTGCTGGCTTCACAACTAAAATCCAAATAAATCAATATTTCGAAGGAGCTACAGATGGGTGGAGGACACGTGCTCTCTACCCGTCCCCCCCTCCACACACACCTACACACACAAAAATAAGATTAGGTTAATTCCCTAATCTAATTAGCCCAAAATACAAAATCTCACTGGAAACAAGATATGTGACCTATCTCAGGCCAGCCTCCTTGACCCAAGAGGTCTCGTCGACACTCTCTGGTTATAAAAATGGTCTTAGAGCTGGGTATGGTGGCATACACCTTTAAGCCCAGCACTTGGGGGAGGGGGAGAGACAGGTAGATCTCTGAAAGTTCCAGGCAAGCCTGGTTTACAGAGTAAGTTCCAGTATAGCCAGGGCTGTTAACACAGAGAAACCCTGTCTCGAAAAACCAAATTTAAAAACAAAAACAAAAACAAGAAACCACCCTTTTCTAATCAGCCTCCATCAGCAACCTGAAAGAAGTCTTGCGGGGGTGCATAGGTTTCTGCTAATGATCTACTTATAAGCGCCACACACTCCTGGAGTCTTGGCCGTGCACAGCATCCTCAGGGCAACATCCTTATCCTGGGGAGGGGGGAGAAGGGGGACACAGAGAATAGAGTTAATGTTTCAGTCCACAAAGGGCCATTTTCCTCGTCTACCCCCTCTAATTTTATCTCTTTCTATCAGATTCAAAGACTGAATTCTGATGGAGGATGATGCCCACGATGCTACTTCCCTAAATTAGAAAAAAATGAAATTGACCTTGAATGGTGCCTCCTGAGCTATAGGACAGATTGAATAAAAGCGGCAGATGAGCACGTGTGCTTTTGGTTCTGGTAGGGAGATCTGAGAACCTTCCAAGCTCTCCTCACGCATGGGGATGGCTGTACTATTTGTTCTGATTTCATTTCCAGGCTCACAGCTTTGCTTCCCTTGGCAGTGGTATGTCACCGTGCTGCTCATATGAGTGGGATTTATATTTTCTCACAAACCAGAGAAGAGAAGGGAGTGCAATATTTTCCAGGGGACTCAGAGCAGAAGCTAGAAAAAGAAGAAAAATGGATTAGACTAAAGAGAACATTTCATGAAACATTCTAGGTGAAGAAAATTGTTTTGAGCTATGGAAGCATGGTGGTCATGATTCTAGTCAACATTTCCAGGACACACACACACACACACACACACACACACACACACACACACACACGTAGGATGATGTCATTAACAGGTGAAGGCAGTACAAGATAGAACAAGGCCTACCATTGGACAAGAAGGAAGGATGGGCAGGAGAAAAGTTTTAGAGAGAGGAGGAGGGACTGGAGTGAGAGAGAGGAAGAAGAGTGGAGAGAACATGGAGGCAGATATTAAGATTCCTCTCTGCACATTTACAGGTTGTTACGAATATTCTTAAGGGATGGATGTGTGTCTAGATGAGCAAATTATATATTATCAATTGGATCGCTGGTTATTGTGTTGTGTGTTCTTTCATGTGGCAACTTATGTTTAAGAGAGTGTGTAGTGACTAGACACGCTAACCTGCCACGAAATTGGGATGTGTATGTTTGTCATGGTGGCAACCTGCCTTGGGAACTAGATGGGTAGAGAGATTGTTGCCAGGCTCAGAGAGTAGCCATCAGCAGTGTGATATGGGATGGAGCAAGGCGGGTGAGCCCCCTTGCTGACTGAGATGAAGAGATCTACCAGATATCTGGGGGCACTATAGTGCCAGACCTAGGGCAAGATAAAAGACAGCATTTTTGATAATTTTACAGCAACACACACACACACACACACACACACACACACACACACACACACCTGGGTGCACACATGGATGCACACAGAGGCCAAAAGAAGGTACTGGATCCTCTATAGCTGGAGTTCCAGGAAGATGTGAGCTGTCTGACCTGGGTGAAGCAAGAACTTCTAACCACTGAGTCATTTCTCAGCCCTTTGCAGGGCACTTAATGGACTTTTCCATGTTAACTCATTCAAGTGATTTACTGATCTCTTTACCTGGCTAATCAATGCATTTCTTTGATTTACTTTTTCTGTCTTTAAGATAGAAAAGAAAAAGATGAGCAATGGTGAGAGAGATTATGAAATTGAGTCAGGCGTCTTGGTGAGACCCATATTCTTAGCAGTTGAGAGACAGAATCAAAAGAATTATGAGTTCAAGGACATTGTGTGTGTGTTGTGTGTATGTGTGTGTGTCTGTGTGTGTATCTCTCTGTGTCTCTCTGTCTCTGTCTCTGTCTCTCTCTCGCTCTGTGTGTGTGTGTGTGTGTGTGTGTGTGTGTGTGTGTGTGTGAATGAAATTTCTTTTTCTCCCCCAACCCTAGCTACCAAAATGTTCAGAGTCCAGTTTCAGGGCAAAATAGCCAGGTCATGGCCCTCCAGCACACTTGTGATTTAGGACACTTGTAAGGAGGAAAGAATCAGAAGCTCTATTCTCTTGCCTGTAAACAGAGAAGAGTGATGAGGTGAGCTGTAGAAATCATAGCCCTCTTGACCGTGAAGCTGGCTTGAGGATGATGTGGGCAATGCCAAATTTCGCTGGGGAAAACATCAGGTTCCAGGTGGATCAAAGAGAACAGTTTTGGTTGTGCTGCACTAACAAAAGGTCTTGGGTTCCATGACAACAAAGACTGGTCCTTGCTCATGTTAGATGCCCATGCATGGATCCAGGCTCCAGTATCCTGACACTATCAGGACATCCTTCACTTATCCCTAAGTGAAGAGAAAGACATTATACAGATAGAATACTGGCTCCTTGAGGGAAGGCACACACAATTTCCATTCACACTCCATTGCCAAATAAGTCACCATCCAAATGCCAGTGAACAGACTTCAGCTACACTAGGTTAAGAACCTCTAAAGGATATTATCTCTGGATCCCTCTGTAGTTCAAGGTGGCTGAGAGTCCAAGAGAACTTATAATCCACTCATCCATGAAGACTGCATGTGTAAGTGGTATTTTCAGGACAAGAGTGGACCTTCTAACAGAGTGAGAACAGATGGTGTTTAACTGTGTCTCCAACTTTGAGTGGAAATAAAGGAACTGAGGTCATGAAAGGTGACTAAGGCTACCTACAAGAGAGATTAGATTCCTCAAAGGCAAAGTTGCTTATATCAGGTTATTAATCATGCTCTTAATATAATTTCAACCCTGAGGTCTTGTGGTCTAGGCAGGAAGCTCTTATTCAATTCCAAGTGACCAGATTTCAGGGTGGGTAAACCACCTTACATTTCTACATAAGCAACCAATTACATCTCAGGGAAAGTAGATCTCTAACATAACCATGAACAGATCTGAACAGGAGATTAATAATAGTGGATAGATCAATGACCCTTTGCATAAGTATGCTGTATAAGACTTCTAAAGTATTGCTATGGTCATTTCAGAAATTACTGGAAAGTCTGCCGCAATCCAAAGTCAAAACTGATTTAACAACTTCTTTGTGGAACTCAAGTCAACAACTCAAGCATCAGTCTTTACAATCAGACATCCTAACACAGCACAACCCAAAGATACACTTATTTGCTACTTGCATGGTAAGGCCTGACAGTTGGAAAATAGCAGAGGGCTTTGTTTTCCATGATTAAGCTATTATGTTTCAATGAGAGGAAAAGACCTTGAATATCAGTAAAACCACTGTAGTTCAAACATACCATGGTCTCAGATCAGAGTCAGCCTTCTTTAGCATTGCATGTATGATGGCATGAGCAGTGTGGCCAATGCCCATAGTATCTTCAAAGACAAGGCTGAGGTAAAATCTCACAGTTCAACACAGCTGAGCACTGCCAGGAACACCTAGATTCACAACACATTAGTACTACTACTATTACTACTATTACTACTACTACTACTACTACTACTACTACTACTACTACTACTACTATTTTGCTGCATGTTCAGAAATCTTTGGCTGTTGCCAGATTTTTTTACAACCCACCCCGACTCAGTTCCATGACCCCATATGAAGCTTTGACCTGTGGTTTAAATACAGTAACAATGAAAGGTATAGTACAGGAAACACAAAATGAGTAACAACCATCTGTTATCATGGTCAAGCATTCTGTACTATGTATAAGAGTTTGTGCTTTCTATGACTGGCAGTGAAGTGGGTTTGTTTGCAGGCTATGAAGTATGGTCCTTGAAGTCAGCGAAGGAAGCATCAGGCAATAGGGCCTTCTTAGCTGACGCCAAGGGTCCCCATCATGTATCTGACCTTGGCCCAGACCTTATACAGCACATGTCTGTACACTATTTCCGCTTTCGTTTCTCTTCATTCAACAGTTGGCTTCTATGGTTGCAAGGAAAAGCTATGTGCATGCCTGAGTCTTTGCCTGTTGGAGGAGGCCAATAGACTCCTCTCAGAGCCACCCAGTGCCAAGCTTGGCATATATAACGTGCTGAGGACTTCTGTTTGTTGGAGGGATAATTTCTACCCTTCCTACCTCTTATTCTTCTAGTTAAGGTTATGATGACTTAGGACTGACTTCTCAAAGAATCAGAGCCTCCTAGACACTGATCTCTTGTTTCTATTTACAGTTCCTTACCAGCAGAGTCCGTACAGTCCCCGGGGCAGCTCCAACGTCATCCAGTGCTACCGCTGCGGAGACACCTGCAAAGGAGAGGTGGTCCGTGTCCACAACAACCACTTCCACATCAGATGCTTCACTTGTCAAGGTAGGAGGCCATCCATTTCTCAGATGCTCGGCTGCCCCCTGCCAGTGCGTGCTTCGGGACAGGAAGAACAAGTTGTTGAGATGGTATAAAGGCCAGAACTCTCTTCAGAGAATTCTTTTTTTTTTCTTTTCTATTTTTCGGAGCTGGGGACCGAACCCAGGGCCTTGTGCTTGCTAGGCAAGAGCTGTACCACTGAGCTAAATCCCCAACCCCTCTTCAGAGAATTCTTGAAGCAGTGTGGAGCTCAGGGAAAAATTCCAGTGAGATTAGGGATGGATGGATGAATGGATGGATGGATGGATGGATGGATGGATGGATGGATGGATAGAAGGATGTGGGGGTTAGGAGAGAACTTGACCACCTCAAAGAAACAAGGGCCGGCCAAGAGAAAAGGACAATCCTTAAGGCTAACTTCTACATCTTTAAAGACTGTGGCTTGTAATTGTCAATCAACTGGAGAGTGAATGTTAGTGTAAGCTATCATTGGTAAACCCGGCCTGGCTTTGAGAGATGCAGCCATCCTGTGGCCATATGCGAGTCCTCAAAGGCTTAAGACTGATGAACAAAAAGATCTGCCTTGACCTTCCTGAGGTTTGTCATTTGCAAACAGATGTTCTGGTTGCTACAGTTTTTACCCACATAGAGCTGACTCACAGTGTCCTACAGCCTACGCCCAGCCTCGTTCATAGTTCCCAATCAGAAAGGATCCCAGCAGCAGGAAGGGAGAGGAGGTTGGCTAAAAGAGAGTCCTGTCGCCCACTTCCCTCCAGGGTCCTGACAAATACCTCTCTCCCCCTGAACCTCCTACCTCTGCCTCCAGGCTGCCAAACTCACAAAGCAGACATTCCCAGGAAGGACTGCTTGTGGATTTGACCTAAAACCTGTGGCTTTCACCTGTTGATCATAGACTTGTGTGCTCAAAGTTTGATGTATACTTTCTGCTCACCTTTCCCTATGGCTGAGCTTCAGGCAGGCATTTGTAACCAGGGTTTCCCATGACAAACGATATCACAGGTCCTCCAATTGAACATCATCTGAAATGACTCCCACCTGTGTCATTATCTTGACACTTTCTCTTTGATCCATTCTAGCTTGTCAATATTATCCATAAGTCATGATTCCCAGAATGTATCTCAGTTCTCAAGGGTAGACAATCACAGCAACACTATGTTTCTATCAATGGGACTCACACTGACTTGATTTCTTAAGGATCCAATTTTTACCATTAACTTATATTGAATTCATGGTCAATGGAAACTTTCAGATCTCTTCTTATCAATAATTACCTGAGTCTCATGGCTTCCCTTGCTATGAAGAAAAATCCTAAATTCCTTCCTTTATGCTCCAACTAGGCTTTGCACTGAGCAATATGTATTTCATGTTCTCTAATTCATTCTATAGAGGCACATATAGGATATATTGATTTGTATGGTTTAAATTTTACCTTATTTATATTCAGAATTGGCAGACCCTTTAGTACAATTGAGCTCTTCAAGTGTTTTGGTGAATGACTATTTTTACATCTCCGAAATTGGAGCAGGACAGGAAATAAAATCAATAAAGATGTGTCGTGTGTCTCTGCGATTAATTTTCTAAAGAAAATGTAGGCGGTTAACTTTTTGCCTGCACGTGGCTTGTCACTTCCTGGCCCTGGTCTGGCCTCATTTGTGTGATGGTGTCAGATCTCTAAGCATAACGGGAAGATACTCTCCAGTGATTAAGACCTTTAACACCCCAGCTTGGGACATACTTAATGTCCTGCTATTGACAAAACAAGCCAATAGCCAACCCAGATTCAAGCTCCTGGAGAAACTTTGCCTCTCGTGGGGAAATCTGAAGCCTCAGATCTCAAGGATGTGAACACACAGAAGGAATAGTGTGGCCAGGTCAACAGTCACAACAAGGAGGTTACAGAGTCTTTTTTGATGGAGATTTTTAAGGAGAAAAATAGACCATTATTTTTTTTCTGAATATTTCTAGGTCAGATGCTCAGAAGTAAAACAAATGACAGGGATTAGGGTTTCCTTCACTAACAAGGAAGCAGATTCGTGGCCTTCGATAGGCACCTCATTTAAAATTCTGAAATGTCTCTGCATGCCTGTTACAACTCTTTCTGCACTGTGCCAGCATGAAAGGAATGAATCTACAGAGGTCAGAGACAATCAGGAGAGCTAGCAGTGGAACAGCCAGTGCCGGATTTCATCCCGATGGTCAGTGCGAAGCCTCGGAGATAACCTCACCTTCATGTCTAAGTGGATCATGAAGAAAAACAAACCATGCTAGAGCCGCCAAAACTGGGATTTAATAGGAGACACAGAGTGAGGCCCAGCGGGAGAGCACCTACTCACGGTGCATGATGGGAGAAGGAAGTGTCTCTGGAACCAAAGAGGACAGCAAGGAAGCTTGCCTGTGGGTGCAGGGCACTAAAAGGTCTATGCAACTGTTGAGAATCCATCCTTTATGCGACTCATGGACAATAATGATACTATGTATTTGCTATACATAAGAGTTGAGGTAGGGGTTGGGGATTTAGCTCAGTGGTAGAGCGCTTGCCTAGCAAGCGCAAGGCCCTGGGTTCGGTCCCCAGCTCCGAAAAAAAAAAGAGTTGAGGTATATTTTGTTTCTATGAATAATTTTATTATCAATATGCCATTGATAGAAAGGAAAACGCAACAGGTCCCTACAAAGCAAATGGAGAAGCATTACTATGCACACCAAGAAAGCTAACTCTAGAGCAAGGAGGAACCTGGAAGTGCACGGGGGAGGGGTGGACGGAAAATCAAATAAATGTTAAATGAAAATGAAATCTAGCAATCACACGCACAGTTGTTGAATAGCCTATTATCTGGGGGGGAGGGGGGGTGGAGACTTCAAATTCCAGGCCCCAAAACAAAACAACTACAAAATAAAACAAAATTCTAAAATAGGAAGGTGGAGGCAGGGGCACTAGGAGTTGGAGGTCTTCCTCAGCTACACTAAGTGTGGGGCTAGCCTTGGGTATGTGAGCCCTCTGAGAACAGAATGATAAAAGCTGCAACCAAGCACATGCAGATTAGGGACTCGGGCGTGTACTGCTGAGTCTACAGGCTTCCCTGTAGACTCAGGAATCCTTGGAGATTGGTTCATTGTGTGACATACCATTTCTGCCTTGATACCCGAATGCCGAGCCTCCTTAAGACTTCCAGGACTGTGGGAAGCCAGGGAGTATGGTTGTCCCACATGGCCCTACCCTCCAGCCCCAGTAGAAGCACCTGTGCTCACTGAGCAGAGAGGAGATCTTCTCAGGTGGATGGAGAAGTCCCTGGTTCTCCATCCTTGTTTCAGGCATTGGTAGTGAAACGACTAGCAATGGTAGAGCCAGAGGCTGAGCCAGGTAGGGTAGGACAAGGACTCAAGGGTACACGTTGTCTACTAGTGCAAGGCTGGACAATAGGCATGCTCAGTGGTGCCCTTCTTGTGCCTACACCATTAGAACCAGGTCTTAAGTTGCGCCACTCCACAAGGTTGAGTCTGGTGGCCAGGATCTTGCCAGCCTCCTAGTGAGGGTAGGAGTCAACTTTCCAGTGTTTCTGGTGCTGCTTCCTGATGGTATTGATGACTTGGTAAATAGGAGAGCAAGGAATCCCGAGTCAGCTACTTGACTAGCTCGGTTCAGATCAGTTCAAGTGTTTTCCAGAGTCAGAGAGGTGACAGAAACAGTGGAGAGCAAAGTGCATTTTAGAATACACGTCATCTAATAATAATTAGAATATATGCTATCTAATAACTGTATAAAACCCTTTAGGGAAATATAAAAGAAGCAGCCTACATGCGTCAGAGTGAAACCTCAGATCATCAAAGATAAAGAGATAATCTCAAAAGTAACCAGAAATAAAAGACAGGTCATCTGCATATGAATGGTAAATGGGTTGACAGTTGACACTTTAGTAGGAACAAACAAGCCAAAAAACAGCAGGATGAACTTTTGTTGACTGGTGGGGGGAAAAAACTTGTCAAAGTAGGATTACATAATCCCCAAAACCACTTTTCTAAAGCAAAGGAAACCCCACCTGTAACACCATACTTACTGGTGAAAGACTGAATATTTCCCTATAAGAGAAAGAACAAGCCGGGAATATCTGATCTCACCACTTCTGTTCAAAGATATATTGGGCTAGGCAAGAAAGCTAAATAAAAGTATGCAAGTTGAAAAGGTTGAAAAGGATCTCATTGCAGATAAGATGGTTGCATGTATAGCCAAATCTATATAATGCATGAAAAAAAAAAACTGTTAGAACCGAGAGAATGACATGTTTCAGAACACAAGATCAGTACTCCAAAACCATGTGTGTGGTTATGCACTGGCGATCTGAAAATAAATGTGGGAAAGCGTGGAAAGGTAGTAGCTCAGTGGTAGAACACTTGTCTAATATACAAAAGGTTCTGGGTTCAATTCCCAGCAATGCTAAAAATAAAATAAAATTGAGGAAACAATTCCAGGAGCTGCTGAGATGGCTCAGTGGGTAAAGGCGCTTGCAGACAAATCGGTCAGTCTTTGAGTTCGATCCTAGGAACAGGTGTGGTAGAAAGAGAGAATCGATTCCCACAAGTTGTCCTCTGACCGCAATATATAAACATATATAAACAACATCACACACACACACACACACACACTAAATAAATAAATAGTTTTTAAAAAAACTACTTACAATAGTAAATATATACAAATAATATAGCAAAATATAAGAATTATAATGACAGCTTATGTAGTGGCACACAGTATCAACAGTGTCTACATGAGAGAGAAGGGTCAGGGCAGGGAGAGAGACCTCCTTATAGGAGAACTAACTGACAATGCCACCGATTACACACAAGACCCTGTTCAAACCTAAACCTAATTATCTTATGGCAGCCATCCCCAAATACCATCAGCATGGAGAGCAAGGCTTCAACATATGCATACGTCACTCCGTAAAATCCATATCAAATTACAAAGAGCAAGCAATGAAGAATAGCATTGACGTCTCTACACTTCTCACTCTAAAGGCTTGGTACAAAGCTAAGCTGCGAGCAGCGTGGTGTTAGTGCATGGATTGACACCCCAATCAATAGAATAGAATCAAATGTCCAGAAATAAACCCCTTATATTTACGGCCAGCTGATTTTCCACAAGGGTGCCAAGATAATTCAATAGAGAGAGAGAAATAAAGAACGCCCTTTTCTATAAGTGGTTCCAGGAAAACTGACTATTCACAGGCAAAAACAAAACAAAACAAAACAAAACAAAACAAAACAAAAAAAGGACAGGAAATAGATTGTTTCTTACAAACGCATAAAAATTAACTCAAAATGGTTCAAAGGTGGAACATATGAGCTAAACTGTAAAATTTTAAAGAGAATATAGATGAGTAAATCTTTGTGTCCTTTAGCATAAAAGGATACTCAGCAAAGGGAAAGTAGGCAAGTAAAACATCATCAAAGTTTAATCATTTTATCTTCAGAATATACACCTGACTATGATTTGAGACAAGTTCTCACTATGTAGCTCTGGCTAGCCCATAATTCGCTGTCTAGACCAGGCTGACCTCAAACTCACAGAGATCCACCTGCCTCTGCCTCCCAAGAGCTAGGAATAAAAGGAGTGTGCTACCACACCTGGCCTAAATACAACCTTAAGAATGTGAACATGTAACACCCCAAATAGAGGAAGATATTTACTCGTCAGATATTAACCAAACGCTGGGTCCAAGCTGTGTGAGGAATTCTTGTCATGAATTTCAATAACCCAACTTTAAAATGGCAGAAGGATCTACAACGACATTTCTCCAAAGAGTTGTGCAGATGTCCCATAAACCCATAAAAATGCTCAATGTAGTTAGAATTCAAAGACATCAAATCTAACCACAATGCGTACAGGTTCCCATACATAAGCCCAATACAAGTGTCAAGGAGGAGGAGGTAGAGACATTGGGCCCCCTGTCCATTGGTGGAAATATAAACAATTGTGCTCTTTTAGAGACTGTCTGGCAGTTTCTCAGAGGGTTGAGCATAGAACTCTAACTGTTGTTCCTAGGTGGTTTTCATTTCAAGAAAAGTTGACAAGAGTAAAAGACTGGATCCCCAAAACCCATGTAAATGCAGAGCTAATCCAAGTGGTCATGGGATGGGAAACGGAGACAGGCAGATCCTAGGAGCTTATGAACCAGCAAGCATGGCTGTGTGGAAGAGACACAGGGCAAACAAGAGTTAGAAGGCACCTAAGGATGGCAGCAAAGGTTGTCCTTTGACCTTCACGCCTGTGCCATGCACGCAGGTACCTACAGCTTCCACATACACAAATGCATATACATGTACACAAAAAGAGTAATGAAAATAATTTCACACAAAATACTATACATAAGTGTTCACAGCAGTACTGCTCAGAGCGGTTGAAAAGCAGAATGTCAAATGTCCATCGACTGATGAGCTGATAAACCAACACATTTTGTCTATACGATAGAATATTATTCAGCAATAAAAGGAATGAGATACATTCTCTAATGTAGATGAACCTTGAAACATGTAGGAAACATATCATGAATATGTGTTTGGGTCCATGTATATGAACTTCTCAGAATAAGCAAAATTAGTGGTTCCCTACAGCTGGAAGCAGTTGAAGAAATGTAAGGACTGACTTTAATGGGTTTATCGTGTATTTCGGATGCAATGAAAACACCAGATATGCTAAAGTATACTAACTATGGATGAGTTATACATGTTTAAGTAGTTGAATTTTATATTGTGCGAATCGTTTGTTATTGAAACTGCTCAAAGAACATTTTTAGGGAAAAAAAAAGACTGGATTTTGTTTCAACAGACCCTCATTAGATGAAATTTTGGAATATGTTCTGTAGGCAGAAGGGAAGCAGCCCAAAGATGAGAGAGATGAGATATAAGATGAAATTATTAGAAAAACATCTTAATGGAAAAATAGAAGGTGCTTAGCAGTGACGAGAGATGGGGACGTGATGTATAAAATGCACCAGAAAATGTTAAGTGGTTCTCGGAAAAAACTGTAGAGCCTTAATAATGACAACAGGGAAGAAGTTTGAACACTAGTGAACCAAACACCCACCCAGTTCTAGAAATTTAAAAAGAATCTGAGGGAAACAGGAGGAAGGGAACAGTAGATACCAAATACACACACACACACACACACACACACACACACACACACACACCAGACAGACACACACACACACACACAGAGACAGACAGATACACACACACACCCAAAGAGAGACAGACACACACACACACACAAAGAGAGAGACAGACACATACAGAGACAGACAGATACACACACACACAAAGAGAGAGAGACAGACAGATACACACACACAGAGACAGACAGATACACACAACACAAAGAGAGAGAGACAGACAGACACACACACATACACACACACACACAAAGCAGACAATGAACAAAGCAAAAGGCGACTCTTTTAGAATGTAAGTTTAATAGAGTGATGGAAAAAAATCATTTAAGTAAAGAGAAGAGATATGCAAATGGATAGTGTAAAAGTTAGATACTCAGGTGAAAACATAGCATTATAGTTGTATAGCTATACATAACATGCATAAATATACACATATGTATATATAGTTATAACATAACATATAGTGAAAACATTTTCAACAGTGTCAGAATAACAGATTTTAAACAAAAATTGATCCTGTCAGAGTGAAACTGATCAAAACTTGCTCAAAAAAATGTGAAAAGGTGAGTGGTCCTGTAGCTCACCACGATATTGAACCACTGGATCTTCAGTTAAAACTCTTCTGCAAAGGAGAGGGGCTTCAGCAGCAAAGAACTGGATAGGCAGACCATATTATGTTTGCAAACCCCCAGTGAAGTGATGTACTCAGACTGTGTTCATCGATGGCCAGTTCTACCCACATCCCCACTCCAAACCATAAAAGTACAGTGAACCAGGTACCGTTCGAACTTCTAGACTTAACTGTCAAGTCCCAGAAGTGTAAGAAGTGGGGCAGGTTAGTCTGCGCCACAAGGTGCAGCCAGAAGAACCCAAGCTCTAAAGAACTTTAGAGAGGGTAGGTGACCCAGTTTCTTCAGGAAAAACATTGTAAACAGAAGGAAGGGTAAAAAGAGGGCCTTGAAGATAACAAGATCCCTTGTGCCGTGTGGACCTTGAAAGACCTTGCATCGAACAGCCAATCACCAAAATGGAGAAAGACGAAAAGGTAATTGGGGAAAATTGAACACATAACCCAGATGCTGCCTTAGTAGTTATTACTTTTAATGACTAGGTTATTGTGGTTACTCTTCTAAAGAGTCCTAACACTTTAGAGATGCCTTTTGAGGTACGAATACTGAGAAGGAAATCACGAGGCAGGTGTGCTGATCCAAGCCTTTTGTACTGCCTGGACTGGGGAGCTGGAAGTGGGAGGATCAGGCATTTAAGACCTGCCTTATCTAACGAGCAAATTTAAGGCAAGCCTGGGCAACCTAATGAGACTCTATCAAAGTGGGGGAGGAGGAGCAGGACTGCAGCCCAGCGGTAGGGTGGCGAATCTACATAGCCCAAGGTCTTTGAGGCAGAGTGACCATGGAAGAAAATATCAATCTTCTAAACTTGCATAAGATTTTATGTCAAAAATTACAAAAATTCTAAGTTTATAAAGCATCATAAGAAATATATCTTCATCTAGGTTAAAGAGCTAGGACAGGGTGGGGCTGGAGAGATGGCCCAGTGGTTAAGAGCATGTATTGCTCTTGCAGAGGGCCAGAATCTGGTTCCTAGCACCTACATGGTAGCTCACAGTCATTTGTAACTCCAGTTCCAGGGGTCTCATGTCCTCATTTGATCTCTGAGGGCACCAGGTATGCACATAGTGTACAGACATACATACAGGCAAAGACACTCATACACAGAGAATAAAATGAATACATCTAAAAGTAAATTTAAGATGGCGGTGCTATACTGGATAAACTGTGGATTCAAAGACATTCTAGTACATGAAGTAGAAATGCATACATGGGAATTTGGGAGCCTGTTAAAAATGAAATGTAAGCAAAGAGTCTGTGACTGTCCAGGACCCTGAAGAACAAGGGCAAAGTCAAGGGCCTGTCCTAGCAGCCCTTATCCGTGTGTTATTAAGTCATTGGAAGAAGGATGGGTAAACAGGCCAATAGAACTGCATAAGCCAGAAGAAAACACATAAGGAAACCGGTCTGTTGCTGACCAGTGGAGAACAATTACGCTGCTTCATAAACAACACAGACATAATTAGCTATCCATGTGGGGAAAATTACATCCCTACCGTATATCCCTCACTAATGAGGGTTCCAGACGGGCGGACAGCAGCTGTATGGAAAGCCATACAACTAAACTTCTAGAAAACAACTGCAAGACATCCTTTTAGGATGTTGGGGCAGAGAATCACTTCTTAAATATAACACAGAGCATTCAAATCACAGAGAAAACAATGGTAAACTAGCAACGTAAAAGCCAAAGGCTGTGAATTCATCAGAAAACGTAAAAGAGAGAAGACTGGAAGCTCTGGGTGTTAGCAGGAACCGGTGAAAGAGACTCGTTTCTAAGAGGAAAGAAAAAACCACCACTAAAGGTTTCAGCGGGTAACTGATTTTAGCATTTTTCCATGCAGGAAATACAAATGGCCCATAAACCTATGAAAATATCCCCAAATTCACTAATCATCAGGAAATGAAATTTCAAGTCATACTCTGATATTATCTCACCTGGGTCATGTTGACAAGTCAGGTCTCCCCCAAGTGTTGGTGGGACTGTGGCTCTGTGGGACCTTCTGGTGGGAACATAAAATACAAACAACAACAGCAACAACAAAACAACAGCCTAGAAGGTAGAAGTGATGCTCTCAGCAATGTATTTATATGAGAGTGGCTTGTTAAAGCCCAGGTTCTCAGCAGAGGGAGAGCCTCTGTAGCTTCATCCACCCTGAGCACATCTTAAGCACACAATGCCCAGAGACTGAGCCAGCACAGAAGGGTCCAGCAATGTCAAGCTCAGACACAGCCTATACTGAATGATCTACCGTGCACAGATATATCATAGATGGTAAAACTATAAGGAAAAGAAAAGGATAATAAACAGCCAATCAGGGACCGTGTGGGGAGGAGGCAGTACGGGAGAGCCACAGACAAGCTCTTCAGGTGCAGCCTAGTTAGAAACTTGGTACAGTCGTGTGGGTACATGTTTTGTTATTCCTTTAAACTATTCAGATATATTTTCCTGTGTGTTATATATTTCACAACTGAAATGTTTTAAATATCAAGTTAGATTATCCTCCAGGCCTCTCTAACAACAATCTTGAAATTTTATAAAATCTAGTCTTGAATGTCTCAATTTCTCTGGCAGAATCCTAGACTCGCACACCTGATATCTCCTTAGTAACAAGCTAGCCCCCTCACCTTACAAAGGGGCTTCAGAGACCAAGGGAACTTTTAAAACTCATGCGACACCCGAGACAAGGACTGCTGACAAAAGCCCAGCAACCTGAAAAATGGTGCATTTCTCTTTGGCACATGCTATGGCAGTGTGTGAGACCTACTTCTTGTCAGGGTGTTCACAGATAACATCCATCTGCATTCTCAATATCCCTCACTAACGAGGGTTCCAGATGGGTGGGACGGCAACCATATGAAAAACCATACAACTAAACTTCGAGAAAACAGCTGCAAGACATCCTTCTAGGTTCTAAGAGGTTCTAAGTTTGTGTAATCCATCCTTCTTACTGGTCAGCCATATGACCTGCTTTGTTTTGGTTTTTAATCTTTGAGTATGTGTGTGTGCATGCGTGTATGGGGACTCTGCAAGTAGCACAAGTGTGTGTGCATGCATGTGTGTGTGTGTATGTATGAGGGAGTCCACAAGTAGTGCAAGTGTGTGTGCATGTGTGTGTGTGTGTGTATGAGGGAGTCTACAGGTAACACAAGTATGTGTGCATGAGTGTGTGTGTGTGTGAGTCCACAAGTAGTGCAAATGTGTGTGCATGCTGTGTGTATGTGTGTGTGTACTCATGTATGTGTGTGTGTATGTATGTATGTATGTATGTATGAGGGAGTCCACAAGTAGTACAAGGATGTGTACATGCATGTGTGTGTGTGTATGAGGCAGTCCACAAGTAGTGCAAGTGTGTGTGCATGTGCATGTACATGTGTATGTATGAGGGAGTCCACAAGTAGTACAAGTGTGTGTACATGTGTGTGTGTGTGTATGAGGTAGTCTACAGGTAGCACAAGTATGTGTGCATGAGTGTGTGTGTGTGAGTCCACAAGTAGTGCAAATGTGTGTGCATGCTGTGTGTATGGGTGTGTGTGTACTCATGTATGTGTGTGTATGTACATATGTATGAGGGAGTTCACAAGTAGTACAAGCATGTGTGCATGTGTGTGTGTGTGTATGAGGCAGTCCACAAGTAGTGCAAGTGTGTGTGCATGTGCATGTGTGTGTGTGGGGAGTCTACAGATAGCACAAGTATGTGTGTGTGTGTGTATAAGGGAGTCCACAAGTAGTGCAAGTGTGTGTGCATGCTCTGTGTGTGTGTGTGTGTGTGTGTGTGTGTGTGGTGTGTGAGTTCATGTGCACTTGTGCCTGTGTACGAGGGACTCCTCAAGCAGATGTCAGAGGATGGCCTCACTTTCTACCTTGTTCATGATGGGGTCACTTGTTCATCGCTGCATGCCCGCTGTCTACACTTCCCGTTTCACTCTAGGAATGCTGGGGTTATCAGTATGCACCACTGGTCTAGCTTTACATGGGCTCTGAGTATCAGGTCCTTATATAGCAGTCGCTTTACCCACTGAGTCACCCATCTTCCAAGTTCTTGTTTCTTAGCCATTAGACTTTTACATATGTGCATATGTATGTGTCATGGCTGCCCGGATGTGCTCATTCTTACCAGCTCCTCACGTAGCCTGGACCCTGTGTATGAGGCTCTCCTTGGCCTCCTAAGCATATGCTTACTGCTCCTGCTTGCTCCTTGCTTATCTCCCATCCCCAGCTCCCTACTGGATTTCCAGGACTCCCTGAGATTCTTATCAACTTTTACATCCTTCCCACCAGAAACTTCCTCCTCTAGCTCCTTGGAGGAAATGAAGGAACTGATTGTTCCAATTTTTCTCATGGCCTCCTGGTTTTCTCCACTGGGAGAGATGACTCTAGAGATGGAGTTGGCAGAGAAAACAAAGGAAAGGGGAAAAAAAGAAGAAGGGAAAAAACAGGAGCTGTTTCCAATGAGGTGATAGGCCATGACCCAACTAATTCCATGAAGCAATTGATCTACCACCTGCATGCCCAGAACAGCCTGTGCTCTGCCTCTCCCTGCTCCCAAGGCCAGGTATTGTTTAAGAGGATGAATCTCCATGGTGCCTGAAAGCTGAGACCTTCCTGGGCTCTTGTCAGCACTGTCCCCACCATCCATCCTCCCTTCCCCTAACCCAGCAAGACTTCATACTGATTTCAAAATGCTCAGACACATGACAAGCCCCAAGTTCTCCTCCTGGGCCTTTGGGAGGTCAGTTCTAAAAGTTCAGCCTCTTTAGTGTAAACTCAGGCCCCAGGAAGCAGAGGGCCAAGTTCATGGTCATCCAAAGACTTAGTGGCAGGGATGAGACTTAAGCCCAGTGGTCTGATTCCAAGATCACCCCATCCCCCTACTGTCTGTCAAACTTGCTGCCAGCCTACAGAAGTGAGCAAACACTTTGTGAGATGTGTTTGCCCACATCAGAAAAGCTCTCCTGCCCTTAGCCTGGCTTCTTTTATAGAACTCTCTGTAACGAAATAATATTTACTCAGGTGACATCACCCATTACAAGCTGGTTCTGCAAACTGACAGGTTTGCAAATTGTTGGTTCCCCAAACCATTGCCCAGACTTGAGAGAGCTGCCTTTTATATCTACCAAAATCCTCAGAGAACCCATGTCAAAGATCGGAGTACCTGATGAGTACTGATCACCGTTTAGTCTAGTAGTCCTAGCCCTCTCCACCCAAAGACAGACAGTGTGGAAAGCGATGCAACCAGTCTCCAGATAGGTGCAGACGAGCAGGGCTAGCACAAGATCCAAAGGCTTTTCCAGCTACCTTCCTTGATTTGCTCTTTGGCCCATTCTAGTTTTGGCTGAACTGGTAGGCTCACCTGCTTACTGGGGTTTCATTATCACTGGGACTCTTTGGTTTCCACTGGAAGAAACAGCCTCTTCCTATAGCCTAACGTATTGGTTCCATAAATTAACTTCCTATCTGGAGATCTTATCCCCAGATTCCCTTTGTAGAATTGTTTCCTCCACAAATTCAATTGTTCAGATACCTACAAATCTACCTGTTTTTCTCTCACTTAACCTCTATTTATTTCTACAAAATACCACACTGGAGAAAGCTTCCCGATCAATATCAGCTTGTCTTCCCTGAGTCCTGGGATTAAAGCACGTGTTGTTTTCTGCAATAGGGTGTTACCATCAAGTTCTGGTGGATAGCCAAGAGTAATGGCAAAAGCCTGCATTGTTCTCTCACCTCACCCTCAGAACCAAGCATGGCTTGGGAGCTACCCAACACAGGGAAAGCCTAAACTTCTTAAGCTGACTGTTGCCTTTCTCCCGGTGGGTTGGAACCATTTTGTCCTGTGTACTTCTCTTCACTCCCTGCAGACTCCTCTGTGCCTCAGTCCCACCCCATACAACTGTGTTCCTGTGCCTGTACACTGTCACATTCAATGCTTCGATCCCTCCCTCCATACTGACAGGATGTCCTTTCTCCCACGGTCTGTACCTGCCCCATGGTCCATCACACATCTTCTCTCCACAGACACATTTAGCTTTTTACACTTCAGGGGTTGTATATTTTGCATCACATGCCTGGAAACAGACCAACCCTCTGGCTGCAATGAAAACCAATCAGAAGTCTCACATTTTCCATCCCATGGCCAACCTATTTTCTCCTGTTAGGGATTTAGAGCCTACAATCTCCACACTGCTCTCGACCCAAGAGAGAGTGTCAAGCACATAGCAAGTTATCAGGAGATTTTTTTTAAGTGAGTGATTCATTCTCAATTTCGTGATTCCACCAGCTATGTGTCATGCCATGATCCTCGAGGCCTTGAAATTCAGTGTATTGAGAGGACTGTATAATGTCCCTAATCCCCAGGGAACATACATCACAGTCAGCTGGGCAATGCGAAAACCTGGTCCTGGACTCTGAGAGTGCAAACCAAGCTTAGGCATCTACCTCTGAAGAAACGCCATATGTCTCTAACACAGATAACCCAAAAGCCCATGAGCTCTAACATGCCACCCTCCCATGGCTACTCATGACAAAGTCAGACAGCAGCCTTCCCCCAATAAGGATCTTCTTCTTGCAAACTCTCCCTGGACTCAACCTGCACTGTTTCCCTTCTTATTTCTCCAAGTATGTGGATGTGGCCTGGCCCAGTCGGGCTTCTTCTTCAAGAACCAGGAGTACATCTGCACCCAGGATTACCAGCAGCTCTATGGCACCCGCTGTGACAGCTGCCGGGACTTCATCACGGGGGAGGTCATCTCTGCCCTGGGCCGCACCTACCACCCTAAGTGCTTCGTGTGCAGCCTGTGCAGGTGAGTGTCCACGGAGACCAGGCCCTCTTGGGTAATCCCTAGGGAAGAGGAATACATGGCCTTTCCCAGGCAGCTCAGGAGTGTACAGGCTTTTCACTGATTCTGAAAACTTGAGAGTGGATGGACTGCTCTAACAGGCCAGTGATTTTTTTTCCAAACATGTCGCAGCCAGATCCTGTCTTGTCACATCCAGTGGGATGTAAAGCACTAGTTTGTCCTATAATGATAGCCCGAAAACCACTGACTACCTTGTGTCTCGGAAGTCAGTCTGGGAGTCAAGTATCATTCTGGCCCACGCTTCATACTCTCATCCTTAGGGTAGCATGAGGATGTCTACCAGAACCCTTCCTCCATTATCCCAACACTGTCTCTTGCTGGAAGAATGACCCTAGCAAGTGGCCTCATCTGTGTAAGCCTGGGTAGTGGAGATCAAACCATTGCAACCTCACTAGCCTCAGTAAAATGCATAAGACACACAGAGACTTGCATCCAGTGGCTGGCCTGCAGTGTGCCTGCTCTCTCCCCTGCGGCATGCATTCAACAACCCTCAGGACAGTTCCTCTCTGCCTGCCTCCCTGCCAGACAGCTCAGTCACGTGTCTGTTAATCTAGCAATGTGCACTACGGGTCTGCTGTATGCCAGGCAGCACATTAAGGAGATGGAAACAAACTGAAGGAAACCTCAGCCCCGCCCACCAGTGTGTTAAAATTTAATGGCCCTCTCCGATTAAGTCCCGAGCAAAATATGACTTGAGTACATGTGCATTTTTTATTTTGGAAAAGAATGTATTGATTAATTAGTCTCCCTGTAAAATAACCACTGATTGGTTAGTTGCCAAGTCGAGTAACCAGTTAGAATTTCTGACTAATGGCCATGTAAGAAATGTAATAACAAATCGGGATGGCCGAGGATGTAGCTATCCAGATTCCCACCCCAGACTTCCCTCCACTATCCCATGTTGCTGATAAAAAAAGACAGTGGGGCCACTTGTTATGTGCTAAGCTCTGAGTGCACGTGACAGGCACCCCACAACGCAAGAACAAAAGCAGCCACTCAACAGCGTTGCTGGTGCTGGGGATCTGTATGTAGTTTCTCATTTTGTTGGGCAGGCAGATACACGAGCTTGGGACCCCCTGACTGGAGAAACAGACCACTCACAGAGGACGAGGGGGAAGTGTTTGGGGTAGGGTAATCTTCTCCTTCGGTAGAGGGTTTTTTTTGTTTGTTTGTTTGTTTTTTGGGGTTTTTTTGTTTTCTTGTTTTGTTTTGTTTTGTTTTGTTTGTTTTGTTTTATTTTATTTTTTTGGAGAAGACTTTGCAGTCCAGCTCCTTCATTTCCTTTGTGTCCATTAGGCCATGAATCCGTACGGAATGGGCTCCCCCAGCTCGGGTTTTTTTCTCCGTTAGTCCTCACAAAGTGCGCTTCTCTGGGTGGCGCAGGCTGGCGCTTCAGCTGAACCCAGGTGCCCTTCTCTTTGGCTTCCTTTTTTTTTCTGATCCTTCTCCTTCACACGCTTCAGGAAGCCGTCTCTGCTCTTTGAGTGCTTGATGGGAAGAGGGTTTTAAGAGATGTCTAGATAGTGAAAGGGAGAAACTGGCAACTTTGGGGCCTGAGTGGTCCCTTAATACACGGGGATAGGACCAACTGCAATGGCAGAACAGCTCTGTGAGGAGTGGGCTGCCTCTCCGTTGCAGCTGGAGAGTACAAGCTCCCAGCAACAGTATGACTTGCCACTGTCATGTGACATAACTAGCCCAGCAAGTCTTCCAATTCTGGCCCCTGGATATTGAGTGCTTTATCCAGTCTGTTATTCTGAATGGCACTTGACTTGTCTGATGCTCCAGAAAACACGCTACATGTCCTACAGAATATCCAAGCACACGCCCTCCCTGTCAGTTGCCAGTAGCCACAGTATCTTCAGGACAGGAGAAGCTGACTCTCTTTCTCATTCTCTCACAGGAAGCCTTTCCCTATTGGAGATAAGGTGACCTTCAGTGGTAAAGAATGTGTCTGTCAGACGTGCTCCCAGTCGATGACCAGCAGCAAGCCAATCAAGATCCGTGGACCAAGCCGTGAGTCCTCCCCTTAGGCACCTCTCTGTCCATGAACACTGTCCTCCCAAGTACCCTGTCCTGGCGGGAAGCAGGGGAGGTTGCCACCCTGGATGGGTCCAGAAGCATTACCCAGTTGGCATACAGCCCAGATACGAACTCCATAGAACAATGCAGGGAAGACAGGCTACCTGGCTATAGGGAGTGACAGCTGGAGCCACTTAAGTAGATCCTTGCCAGGACAAGGGGGAGAGGAGTTCCTGATGCTGTGTACCGGGAGCATTACAGCAGAGCTGATCAAGTGGTTTTTTTGTTACCGGTAGTTCACCATTTCTAGAAGCTCATGCAAGAAGTCAGGAGTGATTCAAGAATAAACCCCACAGGGCATGTTTCTGGGGCCGCCATGTCAGCCTTGTGGATCATCACATTGTGAAAAGACACCTTTCTGGGCTCATCCTGAACCTTTGAGAATGGAATCCAGGCGTCGTCATTCTTTCCGAGCCTCTTGGGTGATTCATTAGCTGTTCCTAGGGCGAGAATAGCATCCAGCCATGAGAAAGACATCAGCCGTGCCGTAATAACAGTGCGTTTTATCGAGCCACAGATTTGAGGGGGATGTACAGGTTGAGAATGTGCCTTAGGGCGGTCCTAATCTGCAGGAGTCAGTCCACGTGGCACATGTACTGGCCAGACTTTTAGATCACTGTTCCTAGATGTCCCTGTAGAGCCGTGGATGGCATGTGTACACCCACAAGCACACACAGATCCAGCACTCTGGGTCTCTTGAGCCACACTGAGCTCCAATGAGCTTTCATGTTATATGATACCCTAACTGGCCCCATCAAGAGAATCAATGAAAACCCATTAGCATCCTGTGCTGCATTACTGTGTGGGTACAGAGGCAGCCAGGCTTGGTACCAGCACAGTCAGCATGCCTGAGCTGCTGCATCACACCGGGGAGGCGAGCCAAGAAGACTCTACGTCAGCTGCCCTCAGCTCCCAGGGGCTCCATTACAGCCCACCTAGCTGTGGTGAGCTGATGGGAGAGGCAATGAATGGAGTTGCCTTGTGTGCTCTTCCTTTCAGTGGAGTCAGGTCTGTTCCTGGGATGTGTGGTTTAGGGCTCTTCCTTTAGTGTCCTTGACGATACCCAAGAGCAATCTATTGCTCTGGCCAGATTTCCTCTCCAGGTAGCTGAGTGTGCACACGGCTATCCTTCATAACTCCTTGAAATCATATCCCCATGACAGAAACACTAGATAAGGGTTCTCACCCTGTGGCTTAAGCTTCCCGGAAACTCAGAGACCAGCGGTCATATACGTGAAGGACAGCAGGAAGCAAATGGGTTGGGAGGGCTGCCAGCCATCTGCGCGAGACAAAGTGGTCTTGTAGCCTCCCTGAGAACTTGATTTATACAGCTATGAAAAAAAATAGTGGAATGCCTTATCGTCTTCGCAGCGGTGTTGTAAAAAGCAACTGTGTACAGGGATCAGGTTGGCATGATGGGTTCAGGCACACCTTACGATACAAATCAGAGTATCACTTAAAGGGGAAGACTCGACCTGAATGTGGGTACATTGCCCCTTAGGCTGGAGAGGCAAATGGCTCACCATAATGGGCTGAAACATTCAAAACCACGAGCCAAAATGAATCTATCCCCCCCCCCACCTTAAATTGTTCCTCTCTGGTATTTGGTTACAGAGGTGAGAAAAGCTAGCTGACTCCAAGGTTTACTGTAGAAAACACACCAAAGGGACATGGAGAATAAGATTCCTGAGCACACTATGAATTCCCTGGGGTGTACTTAGTGCTTCTGTGTGTGCTGGAGTCTCAGAAACAGGGCAGGCTTTCTCTACCGAGTGAAAGCCCAATATAGGAACAAGTTCTAGAAGAGAGATTCTAACTTGTCTCCACCATAACTTTGCAGATCGGGATATCCAGAAGGATGAGGGAACGATGTTAAAGAAGAGTAAGTGGGCATGTGAGCGGTTTCCAGGGGAACAAAGGCCTTTGGCTCAGCTCAGAGATAAAAACATCCACCCGAGCACCCACAGAGCCTATTTCCTTGAAGCATTCTCGCCAGAAATGATTGCAGACAGCGCTGCAAATGCAAGGGAGCCCTGACAGGAGGGCATAGTGGATGCTTCCCGAGTTCCCAAGGAATAGAGAGAACCAAAGTCAGACCCGAAAGATGGAGAAAGGCATACCAGAGGACAGAAAAGGGAAGCACAGCATAGTTTTTTTCCTTAAGCTATAAGAGTGTTAAGCTTCACCCCAAAAGGGTAGATGTATTCTGGAAAAGCTAGAATAATATTTACTCAAAGGAAAATAGTCATGAACCGTCAAAAGGGAAAAAAATCATGTTATCATATGCAGAAGAAATGACTCCCAGATCATAGCTCTCACAAAGAAGAATCAATAGCATGAGACCCATCCTCATCAACATCAGCACCACCACCGTCATCACCAGCACAGCACAATCCGTGCATCACCACCACATTCATCACCTACACCACCACAGTTGTCACCATCACCACCAGCACACTCATCACCACAATTGTCACCATCATCACAACCACAATAGTCACCATCACCACCATAATCATCACCACCACAGTGGTTACCATCACCACTAATCCATCGTCACATGTGTTAGCGTCACCACTGCCAGCATTTATTCTACCGTTAGGCATTGCAGCAAATGAACAGATATCTCATTCCATCATCTCAAGTCTATGAAGGCAATAAGAGTAATTGTTCTATAAGAAAGAAAACCCAGACTCAAAAACTGTAGATGACCTTCCCAAAGTAACACAGATGTTAAGTTAAGGCTCTGAGGCTATTATTCCCCTAGCACCCTCTCTCAGGAGTGTGTCTTCCTAATTGGTAAAGGTCCTCTCTTCCTAGTCTAGTTGCCTAGAGCAAGGTGAATAACTTGCTGTGCCTCGCAAAGCTCCCGTACTTTCGCTGACCTAAATAGAATGGATGATGTAGCCAACTAAACTAAAAATGGCTGCAGGGATCTCTCGGGGCTTTGATAGTAAAGGGAGAGATCTGAGAGGAACAGGTGGGGTCCTCGTGCTTCCTGCCAGCTGAAGGCTGTAATTTTTGGAATGAAGAGACATACAAAAAGACTGGACAGCTGGCTCCCAAAAAACACCAAGGCCAGGAAGTGACTCTCCCAACCCTGTTTATGGCATCAGACCCGGGGGCTCCCAGAGAGGTGTGTCCATCAGTGGACAGGAGCAAAAGGAGAAGGAAGAGGGGGGAGAAGCCCCAGGAAACAGGAGGCCAGTACAATGGAGGAGCAGCAGAGGAGCGTGGACAGAAAAGCCACAAGTGGGGGCATCACAAGGAATAAGCAGGGCTTCCCCTAAGAGCAGAGACTTGGCAAACACACAGGATGTGTGTGAAAACACAAGAATGTCAAATAGAACCACCACTTATGTGCGTGTCAGTTATACTGACCTGCTTGTAGGGAAGCCATTTGGAAGAGGAACTTGCCAGAGCCAGCTCCTACCACTCACTCTATTATCTACCCAGCCTCCAACCACTACACCCCACTGGCTCTTAATTGTATGCAGCTCAGAATGCTAAATTCATCTCCGGTGTGTTCCTATAGCCTGTAGAAATGGCACTTTTTACTGGAATGTGGCCATTTCTACAAACAGCCAGCTGCCAGGAAGCCTCATTGAAGAATCAGAGACTTTCGTAATGAGCCGACCTGACGCCCGCCACCATAGAGCTCCCTTGCGAATGTGGGCGACCACATCAAGAGAAGCATAAAGGCATGAAGGCTAAGGAAGGAACAAACCACGCTTGCCTTTAGTTATTTGAAGGGACTGTCATGGAAAAAGCCAGAAGATTGTTCTCTGATACGTAAGAATAGGGGAAGTGACAGGGTCAGGCCTTAGCTCCACAGAAGGAAGACATCCTTGACAGTCACGCCTATCCAAACATGGCACAAGCTGAGCCTTCGCATGTAATAAAGCATGAAACAGGCACCACCTGTCAAAAACATGGCCGATTCCTTCCCTGGCTGGGACACTTGGCCAAGTGCTCTGAGAACTTGAAGCCCCTCTGTGATGGTTAAGTCCTCTTGGGGAGTCACCTAGAAAGCACGACCAGATGCTGTCTGTCTATAAAGAGAGGAGGAGCCTGGCCTACCCAAGCCAGTGAATTTTAAAACCTGAAATTTTATTTCATTTTGTTAGTTTTTGGGGTTTTTTGTTTTTTTTTGGGGGGGGGGGTAAGGACTGTCCTTAATCTGGTCCTAGAAGAGGAGGTGGTGTGTCTAGGAAGGATGGCACCTTTAGAAGGCTGCGAGGGAGCATCTGGGACCTGATGACACATTTGGAGGGTCAGTTCCTGCAGGATTGAACATGTGACTGCTGGGCACCTTTTTTAACATCCCTTAGCATAAGGTGGAGCAGGAAGGTTTCCAACTGCAAGGTGCTTTAAGCCTTCAGATAGGCTAGATAATGAAGAAGGAATAGCTTTATCTTTTTCCCTTTCATTTTTCTGGAATCAGTATGTTTCCCCATAACACCTCTCTCCCCCCCAAGTCTAGACATGGCTTCTCCTCACATGCTCCAAAGTGTGCGTGTGTCTTGTGTTGCCAATAAGGAGGTTTGACCTCTGATAAACTTGGCCCGGTGACCGTGTTCCTCCTCAGAAGTGGACCATCTGATCAGCAAGGCCCGAATCCCCAGGATTTCCCAAGTACCTTGGATGCTGGCTCTATTT